>NW_015113040.1:126296-311071 GCF_001443285.1 Poecilia latipinna
AAGTGGATAGATGAAGCTATGAGGGCTACTTTCTAGGCTAAAAACATCTTAAACAACTAATTGTTACAAATTAATAGTGTACTTACCTCAATTTACAGCTGCTGGTGGCGCAGGCTGGTATGGTATGGATTTTGGTTTTTTAAAAGAAAAAGTTTTTTTTTTTTTTTTTTTTCATTTTTCATTTGAAACGAAAAAACGAACTGCCTGAAAATACACGGACCTTTAGAGGACGCACAGGGAGCTTTATAGCGATAAAAAACACCACCCGAAATTTTTGATAAAACAATATAGGGCTATTTTGGGAAATTAAGCACCTTTTTAAATTTAAATTGAGCTGAAAACCTGAGGGGGAGAAGAGGAGGTTGCCATGAAAAGGAAAGCACGGTGGAAAGTCAGGTGAGCTAACCATGCTATTATTGTTTTCATGTTCCTGTCTTTAGTTTCTTTGCCAACAACCCAAGTATTTTTAAAATATTTTATTTAATTATTTTTTAATAAACTACGCAAGTAGTTTGAAGTGAATTGAGCGAAGTGCTAATGGGCTCTCTGCACGTCAGCTTCCGCGTTCGGGGATAAGCGGCTCGGTCGCTTCCAGTCTATTGAAAATGGCATTTTACACCAGGTGCTTCCAGGGCTTGCCCAAGGTAACAATTAATGACCCGAAGCTCCAACAAGTAAGGTAGAGAAAGGTTTTAAGATGTAGGCCTCGTCATTCATTCACGGATACGAAGGTGAGTTTTACTTTCTTGAAACTTTGTGGCTAATAAGTAGCATCTGGTCCATAACGCTTCAACACGCCGTCAGATCCCGGTCAGAAAGACGCATTTAGTTTAGTTTCCATGAGATAATATTCAGAAAGGATTCGTTTATTGATTGATTTTAGTTGCCTCTGCAATGAACTCTTTGTGTAAAGTCTATCATGTCCTGCATGTGCACCAGTCAAGGGTGTTAATTATAACCTGTCAAATGATCGACGGGCTATAAATTTTCCTGTCGTTTAAAAATATTCCATCAACGCGATTTTTCAATAATTGATTAATCACAATTAGCCTTAATTGTCAGCATATCCTGAAATCCATGTACTTGTCAGGAAGTTTGTTTGAAATTCTTTTATAACCTCAAAGAATGGTGTGATTTTCTTCAAATATATTCATAGTCTAACATGAGGTAACCCTCTAGAAAGATAAAAGGAAAAATATAAATTTCTCATACACTCATACACAACTCATACTCATACACAACATTTGTCTTTAGGTGTTTAACACAGCTAGGATGAAAATTTATCTCATGGTTAATTCACCCTTACAAGAGCAGACTTGTCAGATTTATCTGCTTCAGCGACATGAGACAGATGAGTTGGATGGGAGCCGAAGAACTCAGTTGGGTACATATTGAAGGGTCGAGCTGTTTAATATTCTGCTTCAGAGTACAGAGAACAGACAGTGCCAGTGTCTGTGAGACTCAGACAGTGAGTCAGTGGCAGGATGCCTACATTGAGACTGAAATTAGAAAAGATGCTGCATATTCTGTAGGCTTTAAATCAGGTTTATGCATATGCATTTTCCCAGATGCATGGTCTTTTACCACGCATTTCGCTCTGTCAGGCACACTCATTCTTTGATGTGCCAGCGTTAAACTATCCAAACTTTCACACAGCCCTGCCCTTCTGCAGCAGCTCTGTCCCTGCACAGAGGGTGCATAAAAACCATATTCAACTGGATTTCAAAATTATTTTTCATTGCCAATGAAATCAAAAGAAATCAGGTCATTTAAATAATCGCTAACTGTTGCAAAGGTGCTTATTCAATGTGTAAGAGTCTGAGTTTATACTAGGAAAACCAACAATATGTGCAACAGACTGAGAACTAAGAGGAGGAAAAATGTTTTGCAAACACATCATCCATAAAATTTATCACATAAAACATAATTTATGTTATTTATTCTGAGCATCAACTCCCTTCAGTTCGAACAAATAAGATGCTGATCCAGCTCAGTTGCCTGGGAGATTTACTTTTGGCCCCTAAGAAAAGGCTGGTAATACCAAGATAAATGGAGATGTTGTGGGAGAATCACAAATATGAGGGGGGATTTGCCTTACCTTGATTTTAAAACTTTTCTATTGACGTTCATGAGTAAGCCATTTATTTACGTCTCTGCAATTGGATTTTCAACCATTTCCAATCTGGTTTCAAAGCACTCTCTCAATTAAATTTAGATCTGGATTGTTACTGAGCCATAACTTATTCATTTGATAGTATAATTTATGTGCCATATGAAATGAAATATATGAAATTTCTAAGTATTTATTTAGAAAATTAGAGGTAGGAGGCAGAACAATGTCATTATGGCCAATGCAATCCTCAGGACTATCAGGGTTTTTAGAAACAACATTAATCATTTTCTCTTTTAAATGAATAATACTTTGATAGCTGATCTAAAACAACTTAAGACCGAATTAACATGAACCAGAATTGGTCTGGTTTCACCGCAGCAACCACATTGGACGTGTCGAGAGGAAAAGAATCAGTGATTAAAAAAAAGACTGAAGTGATTCGGTCTTGCCAACAGCAGAGTTTATATAGAGGTTTGCAAAACCTGATTTTATCTTGATTTTACACTTCCTCTAATCAGCAAACTAATTTGCATATCAGTTAAATACTTACGTGGAGCTAAATACTTAGCTAAGAGCTAGTTGGCTAGCAACCTGAATATTTAGTTAGCAAGCTAAATATTTAGGTCCTTTGCAAATGTTTAGGCTGGAAAATAATTTGCGAATTAATAATTTAGCTTGGAACTGTGACGACTGTAAATGTATACCATGGTGAATATATGAAATTTGAAAAATGAACAATAAAACACATTGAAAATTGTAATTTCAACACATACAGTTGGAGAAAAGTTTATGGATTTTGAATACTTTTACAGATTGCTTTACATCTCTTGTTTATTTAAATAAAAACATTAACTCTACTAGTGTTAGCCAGATTAGTCCATTTCTTGCTACATCTTTGTACTTGTCCACATGCAAAGTAGGTGCCTGGTTATAAAAATGGCAGTGTTAAAATGGTGCTGCTGCTTTAATGTGTTCATCAGATTAGTTCAGTTTAGATGTCTAATCTCTGCTATTTGCCTGCTAGAATATTAACCAAATGTGCGTTAAACTGTATTCATGTAATCACTTTCTGCAAAGTGAGGCGAAAGCAAATTAGTTCCTGTGCTGCAGTATTACCATAAATAAACATAATATATAATATGTTTACCAATCTGGGATTTTAGTCACAGGCTACATGGAGTCAAATAAAAATAAAATATACTCTAGTGCCATTTGATTACTCTTCCTGTCTGCTGTGGTCACTTCTGTCATATTGGCAAAGACTCTTTTCTCTCTCTCTCTCTCTCTCTCTCTCTCTCTCTCTCTCTCTCTCTCTCTCTCTTTCTTTCTTTCTCTCTCTCTCTTGGTAAATGAAATGCCATCTGTGGAAATGTGATGCAGAGAGGAAATACAGTATGCCAGGAAGGCTGGTAAAGAATTCAGAGATATATTTTTCTGTAGGACAATACATCTCTGTTGTATTCTGTGTTTTCTGTGTAGTTATTTTTGAGGTTTTCTGTGTTTAGAGTCCTGTCCCTGTCCTGTCTTCCCTTTTGATTGCTTCCCAGGTGTGTCTCATTCCCTGATTACCCTCCTTGTGTATTTAAGTCCACCTGTTGTCTTTGTCTCTTGTCAGATCCTTGTTGTATGTCAGTGTGTTTATTAGCCCTCCAGTAGACCTGTATAGTCCTGGTTGGTTTAGCTCCATGGTCAGTCCTTTGTTTCTGTTGCTACTGGTTTAAGCTTTGCTTATGTTCTCTGCCATGCTGCCTGAACTGGACTGTTTGAGCTACTTGGTATTAAACCCATCATCATCATCACCTCAAATCTGGGCCCTGCCTGCATTCACTCTTGCCACCTCCACCTCAACTCATGATGCTCTTAATTTTGATCTTGCACCCAGAAAAACAATCTCTCCAATATACTCTCTACTTCAGGTAGAAGTACTGTAATTCAATTGTTTTTTATTTAGTAAAAATTAAACTTTTTTTTTTTTTTTAAGGGAAGGTAGGCAGGATAGTCTGACGCAAAAGCTAAGTGTAGAGAGGACAATAACGACCCCACAGATGAAAGCCAGCAACAACCAATAATGGTTAAAGGAAAAACACTTTATTTTTTGAATGGCTTCAGCTATGAAAAACATGTTTGTGAAGGAAAATATTTTTTGCTGAAAAGATGGATTCAATTACACTACAACCTCCTCCTTCAAAGTTTGCCGACTACTGTGTTCTAACATTTAGAAGAATTTTTCATCCGAGAAAAATTGAGGAAGCATATATTAAAGATATTTTTCAAACACATTCTAGTCTGAATCAAAAACAGTTGCACACCAAGTTGCTAAATCTCTCCTCTCCTATTTAATCATCAAGAGACCAGGCTTGGAGCTATTTCACTAATAATTAATGCAGAGAAGGATTTGGGCCAGTGTTTTACATCCAAATTAGCTTTTATCTCCTTTTGTGACCACGGTCCTGGAGGTTTTTGTAGTGGGTAAGCAAGAAGAAGCAGATTCTTCCAACACCTCATTGTAAAAGCTCTTCATGTTCAAAATACTAAAATCCTCACTGAGAAAAGCCTGCTTCCAAAAACACTCAAATGTTTTTCTTTGATCATAAAATCATCAAATTTAATTCAGTTCTTTCACAAATGCAAATTCTTGTCTTGTTTTTGCAACTGATGAAGAAATGAAAGCCTTCCGAGAAGAGATGCAACATGCCTCTGTGCTTTAATGCCATATGCTGAAATCCCTCAACATATGCCATTAAATTTCACTTTTCCTTCAGGTGCTTCTTATGAGATTCATTTCAAATTCCAGAGGCTTAGTATTTTCCACTGGGAAGCGATGAGGACTTGTCATTCTTCAAGCCTAATTGCATTTACTGTAAGACATCAAAGAATGAAAAGGGGGAGGCTAATATTGAGGAAACATTCTTCCTGAGCTTTTCAGCTTATCTGAAAATGTGCGCATTACATAAGACCAATAAAAAAGGGATTTTTAGTGCACAAATATGAGCTTTATGAGAAGTAGCTTGATATACTGAACAGTTCATAAGCTCCATGCTTGGTCAGGGCTCCTTTTGCATGAATCATGATAGGGTTTGATGCGTCTCATCTTCCTCATTATTCAGGTCAGTTTGCAGGTCAATGATGCACAGTGATACCATGGGTTTTAAAGCAGGCTGGAAAATTATTGATATTTTGTTTTCACAATTGTACCAAAAAATATAATAAAAGTTTACATCCATATAGCCAACTCCTACTGTGAACTCGAGGCTGTGCACTTCACAATCCACAATCACTTAACAGCAGCTGTTCTTCCTCCCTGAAAGCATTTCTCTGTCCCATGTTTCCCTTCCACCTAACTTTCTGTAAGTAAATTTATAGCAACATTTATCTTTAGCAATTAGCTTTTGTAGCTTACTCTAAGATTGCAGTCAGGTCAGCAGTCTTCCCTGTGGTTATGTTTGTAGATTAAAATTACGATTGCATCATTTCTGACTCGGTGAACAACATCATGAGCTGTGGTTTTTTTTGAGAACTTATTTTATTTATCTTTGTGTATTTGTTTCTCTTTTTTTGCAATGGGCCCTTCTGCAATGGAATAAAGATTGATTGTTTATTTTTGAGTAACTACATTTGTGTTTTCATTAACTGAGACATAATTAACACAAATGAATAAATCGTATGCATCTATTGTGACAGCTGGAGACAGGCACCAGTACCCCTGCCGACCCCAATGGGATAAGAATGTAAGAAAATGATGGATGGATGCATCTACTGCTATCTATCTTATCTAATTTAATGATTTAACAGTGCATAAATAAATTCTAAGGGTTTATACTGAAAACACAGTAAGTGAGGTATCATTGTACTTCTGACTAAGCCACAGAAATTAGCCTTAAACTTGGTTTCAAAGTGTGAATTTCATTAAATCGTGAAATTGAACAGATCACGTAATGGTCTGGGTTGCATAAGAAAATAATTGCCCTGATAATGAACGTGGCACCCTGCTAACTTGATTTGTTTTAGCTGGGTGTCTCCGAACTCAGCCGTTATAATCAGTGGAATCAGTGGAATCAAGTGGAATCAAGGGTTTAAGTCTCAGCTGGGGGGTCCTGCATAGCCCATTAGCACGGAAACTCCATGTCAGCTTCCTCTCCAATAAATTGCATCCGACGGATTTACAGCACACTGGATTGCAGTAGCCTGGAGGTGATGAGAACCTTTAAAAAAAAAATTAGATTGTCTTTGGGTGGGAAATTTACTGAGGGGGGTCTACCCTGGGTCTCTATCCCCTCAGCTCTAACAGCACTGCAGATGCTTTCAATCGTCACCTACAGCTTGTACTTCTATGATGGAATAAACACACCTGCCTCTTGTGGCCCCCAGAGACCCCAATTCGCACAGTTTTCATTCGGCAGAGCTGCTGTAAATTTGGTAGGAGTCATATCAGAGCCCGGCAGTTGCGGTAGTTCAGCTAATCTTCTGAAGCTTTAAACAATGTGTTTGTCAGAGGCAACGCCTGCCAAGCCCCTCAGCTAAGCAGCTCTCGGAGAGGCAAATGATTCCCAGGAACTCTCGTGTCTCTCCTCTGCTGTTCTGCAGCCAGTTGTTGGGAGCTGAAACATGTGGAAGAGCATCAATGTAATGCAATGAATGCCTCAAGCAGAAGAACCACAACAAAACAGTTTTTTTTTTGCTTTGCAAGACATGCTGGTTGCCTCTACAGGAGCCGGTACTGGTTAGTCAAATGTAAACGTCAGAATACCTTTATTGACTCTAGATTATGTCCTTGGTAGTATTTGCAGTTCTCATAAAAAATAAAACTACAGTCTTAAAAATTTGCTACATCAGCACCCTAGAAACATTGGCACTTCTTTTACATTTGTACAGAGCCTTCCAGGGAACATGGGGAATTTATTTTTCTTTTGAGTTACCTTGCAATACTTTTACGTTCGCTCGCAATAATCTACTGATCAGTTTATGCGGCATAATTGAATACTGCAAGCCTTTCTTACGGTGGCCGCCGTACTTTCTGCTTTAATACAAGGCTATGTAAGGTTTTTCCATGAATGTTAATATCTCGTTGTGAAATGACGTTTTATATCTTTCTTTAGTATAGAAAGGCTCCACAAACCTATGATGTAAACAGAAACTTTCCTTAAGTAGGAAAGAAATAAAAATGCATCCAAACTATTTGGAATATTTGAGTCATCTGATTGTTTCTCTGTTGTGTTGGTCTGAATGGTTTAAAGGGGCAGCTTTCAGTGCCGTTCCATCTTAGCCTTAACAGATATAAACATGCAGTAAATCGATTTTATCTCTTCTGTTGTGAGCAATACAGAAAAATCTGGCCAAAAATGGACCCTTCGTCAGCACAACAGTGGCATCGCAACGTTGACAATTCTATTACTCGCCTTAATGCTGGCATGAATGAGATCATTGCCATGCTTCGTAACATGTCTCCCCCTGACCAGGTACCCCCACAGGCTCCTCCCCAACCAGCCCCTGCTGTCCCGCCCGCAGCTGTTAAGGAGCCTTGTCTAACCCCTCCAGAGCTATTCAAGGGGGGAGACCCTGACCAGTGTCGCACTTTTCTCACTCAGTGCGAGATTCACTTTGAGTTGCAGCCCTCCTCTTTCCTTACTGAACGTTCAAAGGTAGCATTTATGATTTTGCTTTTGGCCGGTAAGGCCAAACAGTGGGGTACAGCAGAATGGCAAAATGAATCGGATTCCTGTTTGACCCACTCTGTGTTTTCTAAGGAACTAATAAGGGTCTTTGACCCTGTCCTTCCTGAGCAAAAGACAGCTAGGGGACTGTTATCTTTGAAACAGGGAAGGAAGAGTGGCTTCTTACATCATTGACTTTCACCTGTTATTTGCTGACAGTTGGAATCAGGAAGCATTAATGGATGTGTTCATGCTAGGTCTTAATGAAAACATCAAGGACAAGCACAATCCTCACATTGACTGGCAGATCAAGGAAATTTTGGGCTGGTCAAGGTCCTGCTCTGCCACCTGTTTGCTCTCTGCTTGCACCCCTTTTGTTCCAGACAATGGCGTTGAGGAAACTTACCCAGACTTGTCCAAGGTGCCACCTGAGTACCATGACCTGAATTAGGCGTCTGTCCTGCACGTAGCCTGGCCTAACTTTAGCAAAGTACAGCTGCAGGGGGAGAGAAGCAGGCTTGGTTGAAGCAGTCGGGGAAACAAGGCCATAGGTGATGCCCTCAGCAACGCTGAGACCCGCCTTACAGCAGTGTCGTTCTCATGCAGGCCAAAGGAGGAGCTCGGCTTTCCCACTGCCCCTCGGTGGGTCACAATCTCCAAGCCCCCGTGGGAGCCCCTCTCCATCCATTCTTTGGCCTTGGAAACAAAAACGGCGCAGAACGCTGGCCTTTTGCTGCGTTTCTCCTCACTCCTCGCCATCTTTGCTGCAGACCTGAGCGCCTCTACGAAGGCATCGCAGGCTGCAGTGTCCTCCTCTCCCCACTGTCCTTTGGCAAACCCAGCCAAGCGCAGCATGTGGCCCAGGGACTGGCTGATGTTGGCCGTGCTGAGCTTTGCCACCTGCAGCTTCTTCACATACAGTTCTACCTTCTCTGGTTTTTGAAGAAAGGCCGCTGTCACCAGAGAGGCCTCTTACGATGGCTGCAGGAACTTCAGCCATCGACACATAACTGCCATCTGAGGGAAGGACAGGTTCGAGCACAGACACAACACGCACACAGAAAAATCACACACGCACACAATGTTTTAGCCAGTGGAGAGGGAACCTGTGTGCACCGCACCCTTAAACGGCCTGCCGCAATGTTGCAAGTCAACAAGCCATGCCTAATTTTTCCATTAATTTTTACCTCCTGCCTGGTGTTTCCGACTTTGAATTTCTCTTTTAGGTGTTCCACATAGCGTTGAAGAAGCGTGTCTTTTAGATTCCCATCTCTTTCATTGACCTTCGGGTGCCTTTCGGAGTCATGGATCTGCTACAGACGAGACGTGTAAAGCGCTTTGAGTGGTCAAAATGATTGGAAACGCGCTATATAAGTTCAGTCCATTTAGTAATAATAATAAAGAAAAACAGAAACTTAAGTGAGAATGCAGCAATGCATTCTCAATAATAATTTTCAAACAGAAAATGACAAATCCTCATAATTTGAAACTAGTCTAAATTGCCTGATTAATCTGCATGCAATTTCAGACAACTGTCTCATTGCCTTAAATTAAAATATTTTTTTCTTGGATTTTCTAAAACTGTGCAAATAAATTTAATTACTGTTCTGAGTTTAGAAACAATATGATAAATGTTTCACTTTGATGATGACCTTAAAACACATTACACCTGCTAGCTAAGAGCTTGTTTGTATGCTAATTGTAAAAATACAAATCTTATTTAACTCTGCACGTTTGTCCTCAAATAAAGTAGAGCTGCTGGATTGGCTGCAGACATATTTCAACATTTAAGTTTGGCACTTAAATATCTGGGAAAGTTGTAGTGCTTATTCTTTTCCATTTGTTCTTCTGAAATATAAAGTTTAAGTTGAAGGGCATACAGAAGGTGGCTGCTGATGATAAAGCCAACAGATAAATCAGATCAGGCTGAAATCCATGAGCAGAAGGCCATGGTGTAAATATCCCAATATATTAAAGCTTTGCCTCCCACACTTGACATAGTTAATCACGCAGCTCTCACTGTCGTCCACAAATAGCCTCGCATTAGTCAGTCCGCACCGCCTCAGAAGTCTCTGAGACACACAAATGACACTACAGTTACCCCATAAAAAACATGGCTGCTTATTTCCTCCCACAGAGGACATCCACATTCATAGCTAATGCACTTAAGTTATTAGAGTTTGGTTGCTTCATCTTTTCACTGACTGTAAAGGTGATGGAAACTAGAAAATTTGGTATTTGCTCAGAATTCCTTTGGCAGTACAGTGGCTTGGGAAGGTGTTGATTCCCCTTCATCTGAGCCAGCAGAGGACCAAACTCATTTTCATTTTGGGCTACATCAAGATCACGAATGTCCTCAAAGGGTTGGTTGTGCCATCGGGAGGTGCAGAAATGAGGAGCAGCATGAAATGTGGCAGAAACAGGGCAATCATGAAAGCAAATCTTTCAACAGCATTCTTTCTATACTGCAAAAACACAAAATCTTACTAAGTATTTTTGTCTAGTTTCTAGAGCAAATATCTTAGTATACCATATTTGTTTGTTTTTATGATATTTGCACTAGAGACTAGACAAAAATACTTTGTAACATCTTGTGTTTTTGCAGCGTACTGCAAAAACACAAAGTTCAGGACAAATAGTTGTGTCAACAGATTCTTGAACCTGAGCTATGACTTTATATATAATGCAATTAAAAACAACCTGTTAAACTGTGCTATGCTCAGATCAATCATAAAAGATCCCAACAGACAGCTGAACTGCCTTATTAAATTTTCAAACACCACAAAAAATAATTGACATCCAAGACACATGAAGCAATGGTCCTGTTAAAGACGAACAATAATAAAAGAGCAGAAAAAGCATGTGGGGATAAGCTCCATTCTTCAATTTTCATTGTTGGTATGAAAGAAGTGATATAGCAACCAAGTGCAAAATTCAAAATGACAGGAAGATGCAGACAAAACAAGCACAGATTTAGAAGCCAGCTTAAAAAGCTCAGCGTTACATAAGGGGAAAATGGGTCAGGAAAAGTGGAATAAGTAGTATGAAGATTTTCTCCGAGCATTCATAGTGTATGTACTTCTCTTTAAAGGGTAAAAATGAATTAATGAAACTCAGTTGTTTTTACCAAACAACACAGAGACAGACTGAACTGAGATAGATCTAAAGCGCTATGCATCCACTGCTAATGACAGCCAGAAGCAGAGATCAACCCTTTAACCATATTAAGTATTCAGATGCAGTCATATCAGATTTCTGTCTTACACAACCTGTTTTGGTTCCCTTCTGCTTTGCATAATCTTGCATAGCTCATATTTGTAGCGGAGAAAAAAAAAACAAAAAAAAAAACAAAGTCCAGTTGAATTTCCATAGTTTAAAGGAAAATGTGGATATAAAGTCACAATTCAATGTAGCAGCTTTAATTGAAGAAATCTTCTGATTTGGGTTGTGATGTGTCAAAGAGAGCAGGAAGATGCCATCTTTTTTCACTGTCAGTCTGTTGGTTCTAAATTCATGTTTCTTTGGCTTTGTTTTTTATTTGCTATTTCATATGTGGCAAACATATATAATAAAATAAGGTTGTATCACCCCTGTCTGGAGAATATCAGTAGATTAATATCTTATTTCCTGTACACATCAATCAGCATTGGGAGGGGAGTAAAATTTGTAAAATGTCTTGATGTAAAAGGTACTGGAGGACTTCTCATTCTGTCACAATATTACATACCTGCCTCACATTTCTGTAGAACAGGAAGGGATGATAAAACAGAAAAATAAAGCTTTAACATCAGCCTTACTATGTTTTTGGTACTCACCCGACATGCTGGATGCTTGAAACTCAAGTGAAATTGACAGATTGTCTCCACCATATGATTAATTTGGCTAATAATCATTTGACCAGTTGAAAGTACTCGTATATACACCAGTATATGTGGCAAAATGTAACAGCCTTCACAATGTCAGACATTTTGTTTGTTATCCAGGTAACTAACTTTAGCAGGAGATTACAGCTCTGTATTTTGTTTTAGTTCCCTGAACATATGACCAACTGGTTGACCTTTTTTTTTTTTTTTTTTTCTTTTTAATCAAAACTTGTTTTTTCTGTTACTAGCTTGTGTGGAAAAGCCTTATGTTCAAAGTGTAGGAAAGAAGTAGTGGTTTATAATCCAGAAAATATGGGAGGTGAAATTGGATAATTTCCACTGCACACCTGATGATCGCCCACGGTACACTAGTGTGCCGTGGCACAGTGGTTGAAAAACACTGTCTAATTAACCATAAAATTAAAGAGAATGCAAAAATAGTGAATTAAGTATAACTGACAATGAAATTTAAAAGATTGCAAAAATATGGGGCTATGCCAGTCCGCCGCTGACGGGCATCATCAAGCTGAAACATCTTGACTTTCAATTTCTTCTTGCAACACATTTCCATATTTTATCACTTTTGGCAAATTTTGTTTGCCAAAAGCTTTTCTACAAAGAACCCCAACTAGGTTCTTCACTTGTCGCTCATACAGTAAAATTCTGTTTTCTGAGATACTGTAAAATCAAAGTTCTACTTGCTGAGATTTATTTGCATATTGCAGGCAGAAAAATGGAAGATGGAAAATGTGAGAAGAGATAAATTAAGCAAACAAGAAGAGCATAGAATTGCTACCAGTCATAAATTTTACCCCCTCCATGCTGCTTTCTCCCTGCTATGTGGTCACTGCTAAGTACCACTTTTATAATCCAGAACAAGCTGCCAGACTTCTAGAGACCTAAGGGACATCAAGTTGGAAGGAAAACTTTGTGAACCAAGCAGCTAGAGCTGCAGAAGGAAATTTCTGTATGAAAATTTCTTACCTTTTTTTTTTTTTTTACATTTTCCATGTCTCACTCTCAAATTTCAGTGTGTTTTATTACGTTTTTATGTGACATATCAACACAAAGTACCACATATGTTGTAAAGTGGATTATTCTTTTTTTTTACTTTTTACAAAAAAAATATTTTTTAAAAAATATGTCATGCATGACTGTCTCTTACGAAAGAGAATTAAGGCCACTAGATATAAATAAATTCTGACTTTTATATTCTTCAATATTCTGAGATCAAAAGTCAGAATTCTGAAATTAAAGCCAGTTACTTTTTTTTCCAGTGGCCCTAATTCTCTTCCCCTTTTTCTCTAATACCAAATTTTTTTTTTGAAATCACATAATTACATGAATTTTGAATTTATTTTTTTCTTTGTGGCTGTTGAACATGAAGAGATATTTTCTTCAGATTCTTCTTCTTTGGGTAGTTGTATATAAACTCGACCATAGCTGATATCCTTGTTGTGTAGTCGGCTGCAGGAAGACCATAAAGCCTAAAAGCACACTAACGACTAGGTCACTGGCTGCGAATGGACAAGGAGAATGAACTTTATGAACGTCACACGCTTTGACTTTCTTGATGTACAAGCCCAGCAGGAGTGTTGGTCCGGCTGCTAAATGAGCCTCCATGGAAACCAACTGTCCAGCTCCATAGGAGAGGCTTCTATTAAAAAGCAGCAGCTGGAAAATGAGCAATCGGAGCAAAGCTGCCCAAGTGAGACATTAATGTTGAGGGCGGGAAAGAAGAATGGTTTGCAATTTTCTCCTCCCACCTCAGAGACACACGCGCACACACACACACACACACACACACATCCAAACCAACTGTGTACCTACTAATCATATCACAGCCTGCAGAGGCTGAACCATAAAGAACAAACAAGCAGTAAATGCATCTACTGAACAGACATTCTGCTTCCAAATGGAGAAAGAATTACAGTTTAACAAGATTTCTGGCATATTTGTTTCATTGGTCATTTAATGTACTATTCTAGACATTGAGGTACATTTTTGGGAATGTACAACACCAACTTTTTTTTTATTGACACTGTTTTATTGTCATTGTTAAAATTGTGTGAACACACAGTAAAGTCTTTATTAGTGACCAGATTGTGATGTGGTGTTTCAATAAACACATGCAGCTTCCAGGTTTGTACGATACTTTTCATGAAAGAAAAAAACAGCTACGTAGCTTCTGTTTTTTCTCTTAACCACAGAGATATTTTTTTCTCATTTATTTATTGGTATAAGTCACTTCATATCAACATGAAGGATTGCCTTGTGTTATAAAGATTTGTGGTAAAATTCTTAGGAGTTCTCTTCAGAACTGTATTGAATGGCGCTAAAATGCTAAATCTATTCCGGCTGATCCAAGTCATCCATTTAGGACATAGCTCCAGGCTCAGATAAACTCAGCCACACACTATCAGTTATACATATATTTTTTTTAAATTTGAGTATTTACTGTAACTGTTTGTATATGTGTGTCTGTCTGTGGTTTTCTTATGGTTACTGTCTACTTTAAAATGTTTAATAAAAACACACTGAACCCTGAACTTTGAAATTCACAAATATATTTATGGGTGCTAAATGTTGGCATGCAAGATTTTCTTTTTACATCCTGCACAAACGATCTACTCGCAGCTAACCCACATTTAACAGTTATCACACATACATTTAAAGGGGCAGTATTATTATATTACATATATGTATATATGTATGTTATAAAAATGCTGTGTATATCAAACATTGGTAACACTTCAGTTGAAGGGGTGTGGATAAGACTGACATGACACTGTCATAAATATGTCATAACAATCATAAACATGAATGTTTACAAGTGTTGTCATGAAGTGTCATTTGGTAAATAATGACACTTTAGTGCAAAGTTGCACTAAACGTTGCATTAAAAATGTAAACTTTGCATTACTTGGTCATTAGTGACTATTGTAACACAAAGTTCTCTTAAAATTTGCATTAAGTGTCAACTTTGCATTAAAAATGCAAAGTTGACACTTAATGATGTCATGACACTTCATGACATCAGTCAGAAATATTCTTGATGGGTCCTTCATGTTTATGACTGTTAAGATATGTTTCTGATGGTGTCATGTCAGTCTTATGCACGCCCCTTCAAATAAAGTGTTACCCCAAACATTTGACTTTGCAATTTAGCATCTTGAAATTGTGCTTCTCTAAGTAGCTCTTGCTCTTTCCAGTACTCCCCTTCAGCAAGTCATCACAACATTTCTCCATTAAGCCATTTTCAGCAGTGTTTCACTGAGAAGTAGCTCATATGACAAGCTCAGCTGATGCTCAGTTCCACCAGGTGTTTGCTCATTTTTGCTCTCGCTAATCTGAAGGAACTGTAGAAACGGTAGTGCTTCTGCACTGCAGAGGAGATTCAAGAATTTCTCAAACATGCATGAAAGAATCAAAGCAACAGTCCAGTTACGTTTTTTGTTGAGGGAATAACATTATAACATGATGTAAAGCTCAAAAACATCAATTTTATAACGCTACAGGGGAAAGTCTGCTCACTTTTATGCATACTAAATTGAATTGTAAAATATATTTGGTCTTTCCAAATAGATTTGGGTCGGAAAGACAAATGGAAACCATACAAATTGTGTTGCAACCTGACAAAACGATAATGGCCGTTCAGCTTTACGTCGTAATCATTAACAGGCAGCTGAGGACATCCATTTGGCCATCCCAATGATGAAAACATGAGAAAATACAAAAGTGGATTAACACAAAGAACTTGAAAGAGCATGACAGGGAAAAGATAACAGTAGTGTCATTGGAGCACTCGGGGCCAGTCTTTATTCCTGTGAGTATATGATATGTTTTGGATTTTAATTGTTACATAAATATCTCATTCTACTGAAATGAGATAATGAAATTATCTTTTGCCAAGAATAAAAATGAATTGAATTGAATAGCTCTTATGGTGGATTTGAAAAAGGAAGTTGCTTCTGCTTAATTTGAGTTATTGTTTCAGTGATGATGTATTGTCCCTCTGACCCAAATGTAACGGATATTATTTCTAAAATGAGAGCGGAACCATCGCCAGAAGGCTACTTTTTTCATGAGTTTGTGGGGTAATATTTCTGAGGATTGGTCTCCTATTGAAAAAGGTCACACAGACAAAAATGATCCATTGAAAAGGCTGAAAAAGCAGGAAAAATACAAGGTTACTCTAAAAAGAGTGAAAAAGTGTGTTGATGACACAGGCTGCTGTTCCTGGCAGAAAACATCCTGTTCACAAAATTAAATACATCGATCTCTGTTTTGGACGGCAGACTCAGGTTTATTTTGAGCTCACTCAGCAATCCTTTTGTCATGAATAAGAATCGGTGTGAACGATGGAGCGGTATAAAGAAGTTTCTACTGTAGATCATCAGCCTCACAGATTACATCACGATGAAAAATATTTTCCAAATCACTGGACCTCTTATTAAATTTACACTCAACATATAGCCTTTTTTCCGTTTCAGCACATTCAGACCTAAGCAGATAACAACACTATCGAGGCGTTTGAGTGCATTCAGTGGGGGGAAGCTGAAGCAGCAATATTCCTCCAGATTCATATATCAGCTCTGTGTGCATTATTTTGAAACACTATAGTGGCTCTTAACCACCAGACAGCTTTTAAATTACAAACACTGAAACCAGCATGGGTTGGTTGCTTGGGTGCAGATAAATTAAGCTGCCAGAGGTCACTCGGGGTGTTGCACAGGTTTATAGCTGTGTTTGTACCATCAGATGGTGTTGCTCTCTAGCAGGGCTCTGGAAGCACACGTAATGGAAAACCTTGGGGGAGACGCAGCTTGAACAGAGCATGATGAAAGGACACGACAGAATCATGGGGGTTCCCGGAGGGTGTTGCGTTTTTTTTCCTCCCACTTCATGACAAGACTCCAGCAGCCAGCAGTAACCATTGGCATGACTACACTCCGCTCACACACTCAGCCTCGTTCTGAGAAAATGTGATGGACGCAGGCCATCTACATACCATCAACCAAAATATAATATGGAAATTTTAAATACCATCATGAAAGTAATTCATATAAAAAACATAATTACATAACAAAATCAGGCAAAAGAAAAAAAAATTCCAAATAAGTTTCTTTCCATATAAAACTTAGTAGCTTTATTAGTTGTAGCAATAGACTTTATTTGAGAATATTTATTTTAGATGTACCATAATAATACTGTAGGCTGTTCAGATTTTATACATTTTAATAAAATATTGTCACACAGAAATCGCCATGTTGTTTTTGCTGCAATGCATTCTGGGTAAATGAAGTATGCTTACTCCAGTTGAGTAACATCTTTAAGCCTTTATAATTTAACTGGAGCTTATAAACCACAAGAGGTAGTGAAGATGAGGAGGACCAGAGGACAGAGTTGTTGGAAGAAGATGCCCCCCTGTCCAAAAACGTCTCCCCCCCCCCCCCCCACCCCTTTCCCTCCCCCTGCTCTTGAATTTTTATTTTCTCATAAATATCCCGTATTGTGCCCCCCGCGCTAACCCCCAACCCCACAAGCTATCACCCCCTTTGGTCACAGAAAATGATGGATCTCAGATTTTGGTGTAACAAATTGCACAAATCTAGAGCTGCTGCTTCAAGCTTTTGAATTGGTGTGATTTAAACTTTTCTTTCTTTTTCTCCTCCTGTTTTTATTAACTTAACTAGCTGCCATGTATTTTTTTGTTTGTTTGTTTGTTTTCTACTTATACAGATTTAATGGCATTGGGAGAAAATTGTAACTTTGTCATATTTTATATCATCACCTATTTTACTTGATTTACCGTTCAATCTGTGAAATATGACGGGGCTCTTTCCAGCAGTTTCACATAAATGCTTGGATGAAACTTTGAGGCAACAGAACAGAAAGAAAATGAGTGATAGTAGTCATAGACTACTATGTCTCAGACTGATTGATGAGCCCATTAATATTTCATATCTCATGTTTTAAAGACAAGCTTTTGTGAAGTCTTCCTCCTATAGTCAACATACCGATAGCTGACACATATGGCGGTTTAAGTGCAGGCTTGTTCAGAAGGCTTGTTAATCCTAATTATCTCCCTTCACTAATGAAGCCATTAGTCGTGTTGAGTTGCCAGAGGCCTGCAGGGCCACACTGTTCCTGCTGCTGCTGCCGAAGATGCTCTTGTTTTCTGCTTTAGCATTACAAGTGACTTCTCCTGAACAATAGATCTTATTTTAATCTGGCAAATGCAGATGATGCATGTTCATCTTGACACAGCAGGTTGAGATTATCAAGCTTCAATTACTTCAATTATGCTTTGATTTAATTTCACATACGGTGCATCTTTTTTTTTGTTGTTTTGTTTTGTTTTGTTTTTTATTTTTTTGTCAAACTGCTGCAAAGTGATTTTTGAACGAGGCAACACCTCTTGCTTCTACAGCTGAGGTTTGCCAAAAGGCTGTACTTGTGAGAAAGGGTGACAGTTGGCCTGAAGCTGACTGCTCAATAATGCATGTAAAACCCTGAAAGCTAATGAATAAAAGGCCATCTTGGCAGAGAATATGTCCCCACTGCATGAAAGTCACTGAATAAATTATTTGGTAATCAAACATCATCATGAAGTTACGAAGAGACGCCGTAAGTCAGATAACCGGCCGGTAATTCGTTTAGCGATCCTTATGTAACCGTATTCTAGCTGAATCTGTTAAAAAATTAGAAGAAAATGGAAACAAATGAAGCATATTTTTTAGAAACATCCAGGAAAAACAAAATGTGCTGCATAGTTTTTTTTTGTACTTGAACAATAGATCTCACTTATGTTTTAGTTTCTTCTTCATTCAATTCATCTATACTTTGTTTTGCGCTGCATCCGTCTCTTTGGCGACGCACAGATGTTCTCATATCAAAACAGATGCTTCACATCTGCTTGAAGGTTGTCATTTTCTTAAAGTGCCTTTAATTTGACAAACGAGCCTCATAGGAATGTATACTCTAATTTATTGAATGAATATGACTGTAGTGCAATCTGGGTCTCCCCTGGTTTTTGTATTTTTTACAACAGAGGTTAGGATCTTATGCCTTGCAGAAATATTAATAAACTTTAAACTTTTTCCCATTTATCACTTGACCATAAAAACGTACTATATTTTCATGTATCTGTAAAATCTCAATGTTTTTAAATACTTTTGGTAAGCTCTTTTCATACAAAAAAATCTGTACTCCCCTTTTACTTGGACACCTATAAATAAAATGAAGTACCAGTCAGTGTCTTCTTAATTCAGTAAAATCATTGCTTTTGCAAGGCACTGGATTTGCTCTTGTTATGTTTCATCTTTAAAATTCCCTTTCAACTCTTACCCAATGAAAAACATTTTCTAAGCAGATCACCCGAAACCTAGTCTGACAACTCTGTCTCTGCTGTTTTTAAATTTCCTCTCTCAAAAGCAGCACCGTGACCTCAGTCGCTGTTTTCAACTGGTTGCTCTCAGTCTACCCCTTGATATTGAAGAAAATCTATTATATATGAACCTTTAAAACTCTCTAAAACACTTGTTGCTGCTTTCTGGCAGCAGTCTTAACCTGTGCACCCAGATATTCAATCAGTCTCAGTGTTTTGCAGTATTGATTGCCCCTCCTTCCTCTTCGAGGAGTAATCAGTGGCAGGCAGTGAAGGAGGGATGACAGAGAGTCTTCCTCTCTGCATATGGATGAGGTGTAATCTGTCTGCTATCACCAGCTTGTAGCAGCCATGGGGCAGAGGAGCGGAAATGACTTGCTCTGTGTATTCTTTGTTCTCAGCTGGAGTTAGTTTCTCTAACAGAATTGAGAGCTGGACACAGAGAAAAGTGAAAGCTGTCCACTTGAGGAGCTCTGCCAAGTTGAAGTGCTTCACTCACTTGCATTTCGCAGTCCATTTGTGTCTCTGCTTCATTTTTTTCAGCCTTGGAGATGAAGAGCTGTGCAAAAATGATTGTTCCTCTTCAACTTTTTGGTGTTTTTTTTTCATTTTCGATACAGATATCTAAGGTTTAGCATCAGCCAACACCAATCCGACACAAAGAAAAGTGCTGAATTGACTTAAAACGTTTTCTGTTTTCAGACATAAATGTACTGAATTGCTCATTTATTTGATAACTTTGAACAAGTTCAGCAGACTTAAACACACCGATAGCTTTCCAAGCTTGGTCAAATACGTAAAAACAACACAACTTTAATTTGTTGAATCAGTGCAATTAGGAGTATTTGAAACAATAAAAAAATAATGAAAAACTGAAACTAACAAAAACAATAAGTGAACTACCTTGGTCAAACATGTAGAATTTAACTACATACAGCCTTTCAAATGGTCTATTAAGTGCAATTAGGAGTTCTAAATATAAGGTAAATTAAATAATAAAGCATAATGTAGCAGCTCAGAGCACAAAGCACAGAATTAGGGTGAATAGATCTGCTCTTGTGGATTGGGCACTTTGTCACGATACCCAGTCTAGATATGTTTTCAATATGGAGATTAATACAGATATTAATATCGGATCAGTGCATCTCTAATCAAAACCAGAAACTTGATTGTGTTTTCTTGGGATTTTATGGGATAGACTTAGTAAGTGGAAGGAAAATTTGCATTAATTTGTATGCAGCCACCCTGAATTAATTCTGCATCGAATCCCTTTTTCTGCAGTTAAGTCTTCTGGACTCTCTGTCGTCTTCACACATCGCATGTTCTTTCAGCTTTACCTCAGTTAGATTGTAAAGTCCAAGACTGGCCTCAGATAATCGACTGGATTTAGATCTGAACTTTGACTGGACCATTCTAACTCCAGAAATAAACTGAAAGACAAACCTCCACCCCCAGTATCAAGTTTCCTAGAGCCTCTACTCATCTTCCCATTACCTCTGACCAGGTTTCCTGTCTCAGCTGAAGAAAAACATTCCCACATCATGATGCTGCCACCACTGTGTTTTGCTGTGGGGATGACGTTTTTAGGATTTAGTTTTTTCTATGCATGGAATGTTTTGATCTCATTTGACCAGAGACTACTTCTATAATTAATGTGGGTTTTCTGGCCCATTTTGTAAATGTACATGGACGCCCATGTTTTTTTTATGATTGCAGTCTTGTCTTACTCTTTTAATTTTAAGACGATGAATTGAACAGAATTCTGTGAGATCCTCAAAACGTGTTGTATTGTTTTATAACCTAACCTTCATTTAAACTTTCCACAGTCAGATCTGTCCCCTCTTTTACATATTAGTAATTTGCATGCTGAGAGCAGCCCAGGCTCTCTCACACGGGATCGAATATATTTCTCTCCAGTATCACTAAAGATGCTTGTTAAAGTTGCTTCTCTGCTGGGTGACTCCCTGAACAGTCAGGGCTTTTCGCCAACTACATTTAGGATTCTGTCTGAAAGGTTCAACTTCAAAAAGAAAGATGGGGCTAATCTGCAGCACAGCCCACCAATCACTGTCAAATCCCCCCTCCTCACCCTCCATGCTTTACTTTGCACAGCCTCTTTGGAGATCTCTCCTCTGCTTTGATTTGAATGGATGTGTGGTTATAGTGTTTTCGAAGAGGCTGCATAAGGGTTTGCAGTACTTACCACCTTTTTCTCGCATCATTTTAACAGTAAAATATCCCAAAATATATATATTTTTAGAGCTTGCAACTTAAATCTTTGATGTTTTCACACTTTTGTCCATGTTTTTAACACCGCTGTCTTGTCACCACATTTCATGGAATGTCTGAAAGTTCAACTGCGGTGGCATTAATAAGTTGTTAGACTCTCTTTTCTCTGCAAGAAGCTACAGGAATGCAAAACACTGAGCAACTGAGTTGGAAAGTTATGCAACCATTACAGTGTTTCGCTGTATAAAACCAAACCTCAGAGACAGACAGGAGGTGACAAACATATGTGTTTAAAGTACAAGCAGTGGCATGTATCAGAGCACAAACACATGCTTCACGGCTTGTTTGGAAAGATCCTCTTTGCTTTGATGTGATTGGACAGTTTGTCCAATCCCCTCACACATCGCCTCCTCAGACTCTATACCCTTCCTCCCACGTCCTCTGTTTGCACTCCAAATGTCTTCATGCCATCTGACAGTGACGCAAAATACAAGCAAGGCAGAGTTGTCACTTCTGCTCTGTCAAGCTCCAATGTGCCCAAGTAGTTTACTTATAATGATCTTTCACTGTTTGGACACAAGCAGAAAGATTTGTTGCACTTTTGTTTTGCTAAACTTGTGTGAAGAATAAAGATTACAGTAAAGTTACAGTAAACATCTACACTTGTTATAATGCAAAATGTTGATGCATGTTTTTTAGAAAATGTTAAGGAGGAAATTTTAAAATAGTTAACTTTAGAAAAAAGTCTGGCTCTCTCTTCCTTTAGATCCCAGGTCCTCTCGGCAGGCCACGTGTAGGCACAAGGAAACAACAATGCGTGTTGACGTCACAGAATTACAGAGTTTAATCCAATATAAGACAATGCACAAACTTACACCAGAAACTGCAGAACGACGGAGACATACATTCATTTACCTGACATAAATGGAAAGAAGGAAAGAAAGAAAAGCAAAGACATCCAAAGACATCTTTGGAGAATTGCAAGAGCAAATCTAATGTGTTACTTCTGTGTAGAAAGTTTTATCCTCTTGTATTTAATTTATTCAAATAAGGCGTACCTTTGCTCCTCCATCCAGGAGCTATCTCTGCCCCTCTCTCTGAAGCCTAAACCCCTGCAGTGTTTACGGCCTCTCACAGATGAGTGTGAAAAGCTGGAACTTCCACTGTATTGTTTTCTCACAGACAAAAGGCAATTCAAACGATCCCAGCAAACCATCCGCTGGAACTACAGGTAAAATAAAGGTCAATAGGCCAGAATAAGTCACTGATTTAAAACCACAATTTAGGCCATTTGAATCAAGACATGCTTAGTTTTAAAACTAGCTTATTTTAAATTTATTTTCTCAACAAAAACTTCTATGTACTGAATATACAATCATTTGTATGTTTTCTTGTTTTTAGTGCAGCGTTCCCATCGCTCTAGTTCACATAATTGGATAAATAAGATCATAAATAATTTCAAAACCAAAGGCCTTGTGAAGTATCGGTGTGGGTTCAGGGCCAACCAAAGCACAGAGGAAGCACTAGTAAGACTTATAAATAATTTTAGATGCAACGTTGATGGAAAAACGCTTTCAGTTCTTATTCTCCTCGATCTACAATGCTTAGGAAAAAGTATTCACCCCCTTTGGTGGTTTCATTTGATTTTCTTTTAACTTTGTTTTTACATTTTTATCAAATTGAAATATTGAGAGAAATAAATGATTGGCATGGAGCAAAACTGGAAAAATATAAGAACTCTGAACCCGTTTACTTTTCCAAAGTTAGAGAACTGTTAGGTTATATAAATCATAGTTTTATTGAGTCTGTTTTGTAAAGATTTTGGTGTAGAGACGCAGCAATCAGTGCGATATAATCTGATGCTTAAAGCCCTGAAGGGGTTTTCAGCCCTTTGTTTCTGTACAGACTGCCTTCCTTTGATGGCAGCCCTAAGTTAGGAAACATGATTAAAGTGCTCTACTTTCTGCTAATACTCTGAGGCGAAACTTGATAAATCACTGAGCATCAAACCGAACAAAAGAGAATGGAAGGATGAATGCAGCAGCAGCTTTTCATTAAGTCCTTACAAGTTAAAGACCAAAGCCAAATAAGCTTTCACTTGTCTGTGTTTGATAAGCGATGACCTAATAAGTCCACCGAAGTGTTTGTTTTTTCCTGAAGCCATCAAGAGGGATAAGATCTTCCTCATGCTTCATGGTAAATGTGTGTCATGGAAACTTGAAGTGCTGTTATTACCTATTATTATCCTCATCATGACAGTCAGTCGGACTCGTCATTCTGCACTCTTCCTGCACCTCAGAGCTGTTCAAGCTGTCTTGATCTGACGTTTTCTTTGCACCAAAGTCTCAGGGTTTGCTTGTAATTGGATTCCATCTTTTCAAAGTGAACTAATTGGTGTGATCGATGGAGCTGAGCTGAAGTCTTTTGTCTGTGCGTTTTTTGTGCTGCGTAGCTAAGATAATCTCCCACATGTGGGTGGTACAGATGGACAGCTTGATGATGAGCTACACCTGCTGCTGTGCTGCTCCCATAGTCCAGCATACAGGTGTATTAAAAGTGCTCAAAGTCTCTGTTACTGCAGTTACATTTCTCACAAATAACTGGTGGTGGTAAAGTGTTTTAGTCTCTTTGTAAATGTGAGGATGCATTTCCCACTCCATAAACGTTTTCAGATGCTGCTCTCCTCGGTGTGTTTCACTAGATCTGTCACGATCCACCTCCTGAGCGCTTCATCTCCATTAAGACCCAAAACTCTCCTCAGTGGACAGAAGAAACAAATGGCCTCAATTTAGCCGTAATGGATTTAGGCGCTTTCAGGTTGTAAAATGTCACAGAATGTCAGCTGAATCATGGGATAATGGTTAAGTTGGAAGATTTCTTTCAGCACAACTTATATTTACAGTGTCTTCACTTTTTCACATTTAGTCATGTTTTATTGGGATTTATGTGATAAACTAATACAAAAATGTAGGTTAGAAATTATGCTTTTTTTAAAATTATTTCACTAGAGTTTATTTGCATTTGGTACTCTCTATTTTGATTTATGGTGGGACTTGATTAAAATTTTTGAGTTAACTCTGTAGCCTGTAATTAATCACAATTAATTGCATTTTAGTAAAAAAAAAAAAAAAAAAAACCCAAAAAAAACCGCAAATTGACAAAATAAGCAATATTTTTAATTGAATAACAGTTTTTTGGTTCTAAAGTATGGAATAAATGGACAAATGAGCCCAACAACAAATGTATTTAGCATTTTTAATATGCTATTTAAGTTATTCAACCATCAGATTGATGCAAAAGTGCTATTTCAATTATTTCATTAATTCCTGGTCATTTGTGTAGCTTCATTAGAAATGTGATATTAACATAGGGAATGCCTGCGCTTGCTGTAACTTTTGCATTGAGATGCTATTTTAGCTTTGGTGATGGGCTTTCACTTTTTTTCTGGAAAAAAAGTGAAAATAGTCTTCAGTCTTTTCCAGTGTCCCATTTTTGAAGCTAAAATTAACCCCAACTGGGCCAAACGCTTGAAGAAAAGCAGCTTGGTCGTCACTGTTTTTCACGACTGTCGCTTGTGCGTCAGATTTATGGGTGTACCAGAAACACAATACAAAAGTTTGTTTTGGAAATTGTATGTGTAAAATTTTTTTTTGACATTTTAAAATCCATAATATTAATAATTTAAAATTAACAAGCAAAAGCCCTGGTCGTAATTTTTTTTTTTTTTTTTTTTTTTTTTTCAAATTACAGCCTTATGAGTAAATTGTTTAGTCTCTAATCCAGTGTTCCTATGGAGGCATCAGAGGTTTATTGAAGAACATTAGTATCAGAGATAAAGCTGCGGACACATTCAAAGCAGGGTTAGGTCATAGCATTGTTTAATATGTCATAAGAAAATGGAAAGAGTATGACACAACTACAAACCTAGTAAAATTGGTTACCCACATAAACTGAACATTAACCAGGTTAGCATGTCAAGAGTCCCATGATAACTCTGGAGGAGCTGCAGAGATGCATAGCTCAGATGGGACAATTTGTTGCATTTCAAAATATAAAAAATATTTTTATCGAATCTAAATAAGAACCACATATTATTTTTCTTCCTCTTCATAATTATGCCCTCCTTTGTTTTTAGTCGGTAAAATAAAATCCCAATATCATACAATGAAGTTTGTGGACTGTAAGGTGATAAAATGAGACCCAGTTCAGAGTGGATCCCTTTTGAGATCCACTCTCCTCCTTGTTGTCTGTAACAACTGATGCTTCTTTCTGTCACTATTTTAAGCTCCCACAGACTGACTCCGTGTTCTGCGTCCTGTGGACTGGAAGTAGTTTAAAAGGGAACGTCTGATTCAGTTATTCAGCCCACTCATTATCATCTGAATTTGTTTTTCAGATTAAACCCAGCATTTATTTTTGCACTTTAAATGGTCAGGAGGTGGATTTCAAGTTGAAAAACTCTAAAAATGAAAGCTGGTACTACTACCTACTATCTATCTACTAAAATGGATTTGAGGGATGTGATGATGATTATCCTTTAAAAACATGAGCAAAAAAGTTATAATTCGGGCTTTGCCTCTAGCCAATTATTCCATCTTCTACATATTTTACACATCCCAGTTGTCCCAGTTTTATCAAAGAGCCTCCTGGCTGGCAGCATAAAAAGAATTATGAAGAGAAATAGTGAAAAAAAAAAAGAAAAAAAATGACTAAAGTGCACACATCTCTGCAGGGTCAGAAGACAAAGAAAATATGTAATGGGGAAAGAGAGAGAGGTTGCTTCTGAGTCTGAATGGCTCTTTGGTTATGAAGAGAGCTGAACAAAAACATAAATAAATAGAGAAAAACACGGTCACGTTTTCATCTCGGCGTCTGTTATGGCCCGAAGCCTCCTCGCGTCCCTCTTAACTCAAACAGTTGTCAGACCTCCAAGACTCTGCATCATAGCAATATTGAAAATGGAAGAGCTGGGACACTGAGCCAGCTGAAGCCGTCCCCTCTCTGTTCTGCTGGCTCACCCTTCTTCTCATACCTCCCTTTAATGAAGCATTCTCAGAAGAACAATGACTTTTTTTTACTGTCGCACACCGAGCCATGATGTAACATTTTCATGTGCAGACACAACTCTTCAGAGGACAGGGTTGTTATTATCAGAGAGGAGGAAGTGCCAGCAGGCTTTCGCTTTATTGTTGTTTTCATGTTCCTCTTGCTTTAATGATCAAATGCCCTCTGGTGGTTAAAATGAGTCATGTGCATTTTAAAACTCCATCTGTCCTCCAACAATTACTCCTCTGCTTTGCTCTGATTCTCTTGGGATCTGGTTGGTTTGGTGAGAAGCAAAACAGAAATGACTCATGCATTTCTGAAAATTACTCAGCAGGTTTATGCTCCTTAAAGCAGAGCAGCAGATCTTCTTGACAATACATGTTAAATAATAACCAATTAGGTTTTTGATTCTTTGGTAGTATCAACTCATTTAGATAAGCCTTTAATAATTTAAAAAGATGCTAATATGAAATCTTTCTTTCTCTGACCATTTTGCAGTGATTAAAATAAAAAGTTTAAATACATTACTGACGTTTTTCTGCACATAAGGCATTTTAACGAGGTCGACGTCTGAACTTTGACAGGGCCACTGAAAAACACAGATTCTTCCCCAATTTTCAGCCTTTCCACTGTAAATTTGTTCCTAAAATTCACTCAAGTTTTTGCTGTCAGATGGATTTCTTGACATTTTACTCCAGAATATTTTGATATACTGAGGAACTCATGGTTGGCTTAATAAATGGAAGATGCCTTCAGGTCCTGTGGCTGGAAAACAGGAATAAAATATAATTCCTCTGCAGCTACACTTGATAGATGGCATGAGATGGTTTTTGCTGATATGTTTGTTTATTTTCCAAAAGTTGCGCAGTGCATTATTATCCAACTTCACTTCCTTTCTCTCATTTCTCCAAGGGGCATTGTTCCAGAGCTCTTGTGAGTTATTTAGAAGGAACTTTGTAAACTTGAGCTGAGATGCCATATTTATTGCAAGAGAGAAAAGGTTTTTACTTTGCATTTTTTCCACATAAACCACACCTTGTCACTGTTTTTCTCTCTCTGCTTGTGTATGATCACTAATAAAAGTAGCAATTGTTTTATCATAAACTTTATCATGATAACTGGATAATCTTAAATAAAGCTCTTTCAGTTTTTTCAATTGTAACCATCTACAAGTAAAATTGAATAGACTTTTAATAACTTTTAATAACACACAAGAGGTAGGTCAATGTAATACACATCCATCTCACTCAAGGTGCAACACAGGATACAAAAACATGCCGCTAAGCACCCTGGGAAATATGGTAGATCATCCACTCCCAGCACACAATGTTTCTCAGCATTGTTCAGATTTATGGACATTTGCATTTGATGTCTTTCCCAGAAAACCTTTTGTTATCACACAGCGGTCTGCTGTCAGACCAGCTAAGTGGATAAACAGCTGCTGTCAGAGAGGTGATGATTATCGGCTAATCAATCAGCAGCAACTTTCTGTTACTTTCCCTCTTCAATCTTGAGAGAGGGGTTAAGGTTCACTCAGTTTGTCACGCACGGTTTTACCATTGAGGATTCATTTTTCTCTAATAAATACAGACCATGGAGTGTTTTTTTTTTGTGATCTTAAGGATACATTTAAAACAAAATTAATTTTTAAAATTATATGATTTGTAAAACACAAGCTGCTACTCCTTATTGTTTACATTGTTGATTTGTATTTTTGTATTTTTGGTGCTAGTTTTGTTTCTGCATACAAACAAGCAAAATGACTGCGTTCAGAGTCTGAATGAATGTCAAACATTTCTGATTCTTTTCAAATGTTTTGAAAACCATGATGTGCACTAGTTTGTATTCATAAAAAATACAAATAAAACAACATATTTGCGATTGTGACAAGGCAGAAAGTTAAACATTTTAACAAGTATTTTTGCAAGGGAATTTCTAATAAAGTGGTCCTTCAAAAATGCCATTGTTAAATTCAAACCATTTGTTTTATTTATTTTATTGCTTAACTGTATTGGTATTGCAAAAAAAATAAATAAATACCAATACAGTTTTTGTCTGGAGAATATTTAATATTTAATGCCTGGAAGTGGTTTTCAAGTAGTTTACTTTATAAAAGATACCTATAGAGTATAGAAATGGGTCATCTGAGCAGTTCTTCCACCTTTGTTTAAATATCAGACATAAAAGGAAACATTATTCTTTAGATGAACACTTAGCAGAATTCAGGGAAGTTCAACGAAAAGAAACCATTAATATTGTGAAATTATGTTTTGTTTTCTTAGCTGCCACAAAGCCCTGTCCTTTGGGAGAAGCTATTCATGTAATGGTCACAATCTGTTTTGGTCAATCAATACGTTTCCATGCAGCACAAAGAGTTTTATCTCCTTTTGTGACCCTGCAAGCGTATAGAGGGCTTAGGATGAATCATGTCAGGGGACATAGAGTAAGACCTTGTGGAAACGCTTTCTCATGCCAGGACAAAAGGATTCAGTCCTCATGTAACCAAAACTGTAAAATCAGAGACATAAAGGAACTTGAAATCCATCAATTAGCTTGGCCGCTGACACACCCATTAAAACAGAGCAAACCGGGCCAAGCAGTGAAACCAGAGCTCTCTCCAAAGTAGGCCATCAACTATTCATTCTGTTGTGGCGGCCAACACCTATCAGGTGTGATGCGGTGTGTACCGATTTGAGTCGGCTTTATGACCGCTCGTGTTTTACAGGAATCCCAGCTGACTGTAGCTGCTGCTTCGCAAGGGAGACGAGGAGGCAGAAAGAGTCAAACGACTCTTGGAAGCCATTACACAGATTGCTCCGAGGGACGGCTGGCGCCATGCATATTTAATGACTGTGTTCCAGTTTTCTGATAATTTATACGTGTTCAAGGAAAACCAACGACAAGCCATCAAATGGCTCACTATAGATGAAACAGATTTGTCAAAGTTTTTGAAATATTCATTGTATGACTTATTCATTTTCCTCATGCCTTATATATTTGAATTGTCAATAATGATGGCCACTGAGTCTATTTCATCAAAACAACCTGTGACATCGTTGCCTAAAGGTCACAAAACAAAAATTGATGACAAAGCTTTTTAACTTCACATTAAGAAATCAGAGCAGGTTGAGTAAAGCAGAAGAGTAATTTATTTACGTGTATAAAACAAGAAAATAATACACTTATTCTATGTGTTCATATACATGAAATTTTGTTTTTTATACTAAGGTTCCCTGAATTTGTTCACTTCTCTGTCTCCATGGTGCCTTCTGCATATTTATAGGATATCTCAGCTGCTATTCCATAAATAAATCACCAAGTAGTCCAGGTAACAGTTCAGGCTTGTCGAAAAAGTTAGTTTTTCCAACACATAGTGAGGATAAAAGGAAAAATACACTCTTTGTCTGTTCTAGGGATTTTACCAAAGATTATTTGTAAACTCAATTATGCATACCTCCCCATGTACATATGGGAAGGTATAATTGTATTATCCTTACAAATGTGGTACCATTTACCAGAGGAAAAAAACAGACTTTCAACAATATAATGCCAACAGGCATTGTTACAACAACAAAATAGTCTACCGGTTTAAATTTTCAGATATTCTTGTGTCAGGTATACTCAAAACCCTAGAACTTGAGGATGTATTTTCTTTTTACCTTGGTTGTACAGGCACATATAAAAACCAACACCATACAGTACAAATAGTTGTGTTAATTATTTTTAAAATTCATATATCCATTTGTAACGTATATTTGTTGCACAATGTAATACAAACCAACCCTTTTCTAAACTTTGAGGTCACTGTCCAGGGAAATGTAAAAAAAAATAATAATAATAAAAACCCTGTGGAAATTGCACACCCCTTAAAGATGAGTTGGAAAACAGTAACAAACCAAATGCTTGCATGAAATTATTCATAACAAAGAGATAAAGAGCTCTTAAAAATTTAACAGAGAGCTTATTATCCTAGATGCCATGAATCAGACAAATATCGCTTTGTTGCTCATAAAGAATAATGTTAATGAATTGAACAATAACTTGTAATGTTCACATGGTGTTCTGTGTTTTGTTTGAACTTATCCATGCCACACCCCTCATTCCCGTTATTCCCCACACCTGTGTTGCTCCCTGATTGTTTCCCTTCTTAAGCCCTTCTCAGTCACTACCAAGTCGCCAGATTATCGAACGCTTTCAGCTAGTAGTTTTCCAGCACTCCTGTCTCGCTCTCATCGTCTCTACCACGCTTTGTTCCACGGATCTACCCCTTTTGCCTTGCCCTTGTCGGACTATTGCTATTTGCCCTTCGGATCTCGACCCACGCCTGTCTCACTGACTCTGCTCTCGCCCACTCCCACGGATTCTGCTCTCAGTCCCACTGTGCATGACCCCCGCTCGTCTGACTAAGTATTCGGATCCGGATTTGGCCCTTCTGCTGTTTCACCCAGTAGTGCGCTGCCCAGTATCAGCGCTTCCCCTCTCCAGGCGCTTCCTCCGGCGCCCTGCGTCAGCACAGCATCTGCTGTCTCCTCGTCCCTCAGCCGATCACCGCGGTACCGGACCGCCAAGCCAGTGCTGCAGCTGACGATCCTGTGTGTCCGGCTTTAGCTGCTTTTTAATAAATATCTGAGTATTCTGCTCACTCCTGTGTCGTGGCTGAATTTCTGGGTCCCTCTAGTGAACCATTACATAACTTTAGCGTGTCCATCTTCAGAGATATCCATTCATCTTCATCTTCAGAGAGATGGATATTCATAATTTCATTCTCTTATTTATAAGTGCATTTATGTGATGCGCATGAATGTACTTTTGTCTTTAGCCTTTCAAACAGTCCACATAAAGCTGGTGAATGATGGTATGGCACCTTTTACGAGATGTTGTGAAATCATGGCTGTTTGATAGATCAGCTATTGAGGTTGAAGATGAGGTTGAAGATGTTTATGCTGTTCTTATTAACTTAACTGGCTACAAACTGAAAGAAACTGGTCCGACATTTGAAAAACTTGAAAATTGTTACTTGTCTGTTATCTGTTTCGTTAGCTTTCATTAGCTCAGTTTAGATTATATTAGCTTAGCTTAGTTTAGTTTAGTTGATCTAAGCTTAGACAGTAACTTCTGAGATTTATGCTTTATGTTTGAACGTATTGTCAAGTATTTTGCTGACAATACATTTTACACTACTGGGTAACCAGGAAACACTCCCCTTTTAAAAGCTAAGCTCTCTAAAGGTTCTTCTAAGGTTACATAGAGCAAAACCTACAGAAAACTTCAGGGAACATCCTCTAGGGGTTAATGTTTTTGTTATGGGTTATGGAACAATAAAGAATGTTCTTTGAATTCCAAAATTAGGGTGGGAATTGAAAATTAACCAAATGTCCTTGGAGGTTTCCCAAACATTGCCTTGTGAACTTGGTAGATCTTTAGATTTACGGCTTGTCGCTTTACAAGGTACAACTTTCTCTTTTGACATCATAACCACTTTTATTCTTCTTGGTATAGATGCAACAGAACTCTGACCCTTCCGTCTCAAAAGTTGCTACCAAACTTGAGTGCCAACAGTTTCCTGTTCCTAGCTAACAAAAGTGACACTGAGGTCTTGGTTTCCTGAATCCGATCTCCTCCTAGATTTCACGTGTTGTGTATTCAGAAATAGTATTCTGAATCCTTTGGCGCTAACAAAACGTAATTAAACCAAAAGTTGCCCTTCTATTATCTCAAACCAATCTATCAACCTCCTTTGACATCAGCATGGCATTTACAATCCAGATATCAGATATTCTCTGACTATTCTGTGTAAATGGTGAGATTTTTTTTTGTCCAAAAATCCATTTAACATTAATCAGCCATAACTATGTGATCATCAGTCAGGTCCAACTTAGTGTTAATTTAAGATAAACAAGTAGAAATTCAATATCTGTAGATTGTGGGGTTGAATTTCTAAACCATGGTTCTAATACTGTGATACTTGAACTACTAGTATTGCTTCTAACTTAGTGTAGTAGTGCACTTACTTAGGATTAGTATTTTATGAGTTTTTGGTACCTTAAGCTGTAATTTTTAGGAAGCTCAAGAAGTTTTGTGCAACCAGTTTTTTTCGCTTTGGGGGGCTGGCAATTTTCAATGAATCTCAATGTTCTTGTTCCAACATTAAGATTATTACTTTTTTTTCTACTTGCATTTTTCGTAATGTTATGGCTGTCCAGTGTAAGAAAACCAGCTCTCAGCCCGAAAGCCACCATGACCGTTTCCTAAAATATGGAACCATCCCTGAACAGTGTTCACCTGACATAGCGCGTGTAAAATTAGGTCAAAGAAGGCAACATTGAAGTTATGTCTCCAATGAGTTAACACTGAGCTCTAATTCTTCTTACATCTGCTGTAGTAGCTAAATATGGTGTTGTCTATCCAGCGGCGGAACTTGGACACGGCAGTGTAGACTCCAGGAAATTCAGCGTCAGCACATCCTCTTCCCCACGACACCACTCCATAGGCCCGCCCGTTACAGACAAGTGGGCCACCTGAGTCTCCCTAAAACAACAGCATAAAGGATCAGCAGGGGTTGTATATTACTAACTTGTTGATTTCTGTTGAGAATTTAAAGGAAAAATAACATTTCTCCACCTTCTCTTCATCAGCTCCCTGTTAAATCTAGAATATAATTTAAAATTCCTTGATAATTAAGCTGCATTGTATAGTAGAGATTTGATTGTTTCACATCTTGTTCCAACTGAACTCTTTGCTTTCAAACTGCAGGTTCACTGGTGGCTCCTATGATTTTTAAAGCCAGTGGATCCAGCTCCCGGTTTTAGTCAATAAGCCAGACAGACACATTGTCTACTTCAAAAGACCAGGTTTAAAACTTTCCTTTTTGATCAAACTTATACTCAGTCATTATCTCCTATTATTTCTGCCACTAACTTTATGTTCTCTGTGGTTTTTTTCTTGTCAGACAGGTTATATCTGACTCATTTCTGTCGCCTTCTTTGAGGGCTGAGCTGTTACTGCCAATAACTCAATATTCTCTCTTTAGATCATAAACTTGGAAACTTGTGCCTGTCTTTCTATGTTTAAACATTTCTCTCTCCTAAAGTAATTATTTACAATTTACTATTTAACACGTTTCCAGAAGGAAACATATTTATTTATTTATTGTTGGACACTTTTAGAGGAACAAGAGCAGTACAAAGACAGCATTGATTTTGACTTTTTCATCAAGACTGCAGAGAGCAATAACACCAGCATATGTAGCTTGTAAATGGAACGTGATTTCCCCCATGTGTCCTTTATTGGACAAAACTGAATTTTACTGACTGGGAAAAACAATAAAAACACTTAGTGTATTAAACAGTCTCTTTTTGAACAATGTACACAATAAATTAGAAACTTCTTTGACTGACCAACCAGAAATATGACCACACAGAGACCTCCACACTTACTGCTGACTTAATCCAATATTAAGATGTCTTTTTATTATTCCAAAATAACTGCTGTCACAAATATTAGCATCCCTAGCAATTTCTATAAAATAAGTGTAACAATTTTTGCATATGTCTTAGAGTTGATAAGTGTCTAGGAACATTTAATTAGTAGTTTACATTTAGTTTTTGTGTCAATATGGTATAAATTTCATGTGCTACATAGTTCAATTTAACTTAGCCATTCTTCAAAAAAGGAAGTACAAGAGAATATCCCTGATGTTTGTCCATCTTTATAAGTCGGGAATGTACCAGAGGATGTGTACTGGAGCTTTAATACAATGTATAGTGAAGACAGTGGTTAGGAAAGGGGGAAAATGATCCAAATCTTCCTGTTTGAGAATCATTTCTCCATACTAACCATCATTTATTATACATGCAAAGTAGTTTTTTGGGAAAAAATGCCAGAAAAACTTACTTCCTGTTCTACCATCACAAACGTAACAATGCAAGCCTAGAGAAATCCATTGAGAGTCCAGCTGGATGAGACTAATATTGAATTTTTTGGCAATATAAACAGTCTAAATACTGGTGGTGGATCTGTGATGATGTGGGCCTTTTTGTATCACAAAAATCTTTTGGGGCTTTTTACAAAGGTCTTTTGAGATCTTTTAATAAAAGTTTGATTGCTTATACAAGAAAACTGAAAGAAGGTAACAATATAGCCATATACTAACAAATAAAATGGTTTACTAGACACTATATCAACAGCATAAAAGAAAGTCTAGCCTTCTCTGCCTCTGTAAAATGTGGCCATTTAAATTAAGAATACTTTATACACTGAATAAAATAACAGAAGACCTCTTACCTGGCAGGCATCTTTTCCACCAATGTTGTAGCCGGCACAAAGCATTCTGTCAGTGATGCGGCCATTAAACGACTCAGTGCTGTTACATTTCTCTGCAGACACAATAGGAAGTGTGACAGTCCGAAGGGTGGCTGGAATCTGGCCCCCTGTGGGGCTGGTGTATCCCCATCCCGACACTCGACACATTTCGCCCTCCGCTATGGAGGCATCCTGCCTGGGCAGCAGAACGATGGACACGTAGTTGTTCAGGTAGATGGGTGCCCTTAGCTAGAAACAGAGTAGAGAGTGTTTTTTTTTATGATCAGATGAATTCAGGAGAAGATTATGCCAGATAATTTGCATTCTGTACCTTAATGAGCATGATGTCACTGTTGTTTGTCGTGCTGTTGTACTCAGGGTGGGTCACCAAAAAGTGGGGGAACACTTCCTGCTCTGTGCCTTCATAAATGGACAAAGAGTAGTCTCCTGCTACTACCACCATTTTGCTTATCCTGTGTGCAAAACAAGGTATACTCCATTAATGCCATGAGTTGTTCATGCATAACTTAAAAAGGTCCGCCCAAATACTATAGTTACAGTTGCAATTATGGTAAAAGAGAGAGAATGGTTTCTTTCAAATTTAAGGCAATAATAAAAATAATCTTGTCTTCATCAAGTCCTGAAATTGTTTAAATCAAACTTCAGGTGTACAAAAACACACATCAGATTCCAGACTGTCATAATTTGTAGCAAAAAAATAAAAGACAAATGGAAAAGCTTTGAGTAAAATCATTTCATACATCTTTGATTCAGTGTAATTTAGCTTGGAAAGAAACAGGCATGTGTTATAAATTAATAAGGAAGTGTAATTAGGCCAGTATTAAAATAATGTGAGTATACAGTGACAAAGGCTGCTTAAAAATGGAAAACATTCAAAAATATTTGACCGTAAATATTGACCTCTACAATCCTTCCACATAAGTAAATGTGGAAGGATTGTCAAAAAATATGACGGCAGCATTTTCAAAGTTGCATATGAATGACTGTAGAGGGAATGTTTTGTCAAAATTACATATTATAGGTAGAACAAACACCTCATGTTGATGGTGATGTAGGGGGCAATGATTTCTGATGGTTTCTGCTGTTTTAGATTTTGAGCACGAATTCTCATATAAACTGAAGCCTTAAAAACCAACTACTTGTACTTTCTTTGATTTGTTTCATAAAGAAAACATATTTTTCTTTCTTCAAGCTTTACTGACTCACTGCACAAAACAGCAATGTTACACTACTCAAACCTATTGACCTCACACTGGCAGCCTAGATCCAAAAATGAACCAGAACATGATTTCCCCCCTCACAGGTCTGTTGAATGCCACACCTGGCTGATGGAGAAGGGGAAATACTAAGCGCAGAAAATGTTATAAATGCCCATTACAGAATGATTGAGCTGTCTGCAGAGACGGTAGAAAGCTGCTGGGAATGCTGCAGGCTGACCTGAACCAGGTCAGGTACTCTTCATCTGTTTTTTTAAGCCACACCACAAAATGGCACACCAGGCAGTGAACAGAGACATAGTTATGCCCCTCAGTGTTGCATATTCTTTCACATTACAACTACAAATCTTTGTGGGATTGTAAGTGATTGATATCATGTCAACTAATTACTCCCATTAATTATTTTCCCCATGTCCTTCTATACCAGCCTGAGACTGGGTTTTGATGCAAAGAGAAATGGGTACAAATTTTCTTATTATGGATAAGAGAGCGAGTTTGGAAAATTCTAAAACATTCACAGTTTTTGGTGAAACTCTGCTCTTTGTTGACGAAAAGGGAAGAAGGCAACACAGATATCCGGGAACTCGGCAACACTTACAGCCGCTCACTGGTTGTCATTTAACAATAGGTACTGTACAAAGTATCAGCTAGCTGATGTAACAACATTATCTGGATTAAATGCCAAACACTGTGTGAATTGATTGCCTCCTTGCAGGCACAATTATTTGCTTGTAATCCATATAAAAGTGTGTTGTCTGCGAGCCTCGACGCCACTGTCGTGCGTGTGTCAGATTGCAGAAGCAGAGAGCTCCATTGTGTGACGGGTGTCATTTTTCATTTGCTTTATTTCAGCCCTGGCATTAATAGAACTTAGCATCTGATATGGCTGGAGAATCCTGGATCCAAGAAAGTAAAGCCGAGAACTTTTTGTGCCACAAGACTTCTCTGTTTATTACAACTTCCTTAAAAAAACAACAAGCTGAAGCTGGACCCTGAAGTGAGACTGTGACCTGGGATTTATTTCACCTCTTTATTGAGTTTGTGCTTTTGCAGGAGGTTATGTAACATCTATTCTCTGCAGAAACAAACCAGAAGAAGAAAACCAGCTCACCCAATGTTACAGTGTGCTGCTGTGATCACCCAGAATCTGTTAATCAGGAAGCCCCCGCAGAAGTGCTGGCGGCTCGTCGTCTGTAATGATACAATGTACCTGATGGAATGAGGAACCGGCGCGTAGCCTCCCACTATGCGTTCCTGTGCAAAGCCCTGACCTGTGACACACAGAGAGGTACAGAAGGGAATTAACTCTGACAGGAAAGAAACACAGAGCTGACACAGTTGTGCTTTCATTTGTCACTGGAAACACACAAATCTTCGCCCTGCGGATTCCTTTCACTCAGCAGATCGATGAAGGACGATCTCATCCCGGAGCTGCATTGATTCCCAGCAAGGATGAATCTCAGCGTCATTATCTGGTGTTTGTTTTGAGTAAGCCAAAGACACAACTTGTACTTCAGCTCCTACCAGTGCCTTGTGAAAATTCACATTTTGTCACATTACAACCAGAAACACTGATGTGTGTTATTTGGATTTTAGGTGGCAGAACAACACAAAGACATGACATATAAGTCCAGGAGTCGATTATTTGGTTTCAGTTAAAATAGATTTATGTAAATCTGAGAGAAACATAGTTATTGTTTAGCAATTATCAAGCAAACCCAACACTGAACCAAATGGAAAACAATACGAGATAAGGTTGCTTCCAACTGATCTACCTTTACACAATCATAGATATTATACAGTAGAGTATCTACAGTCAGAGCTGCCTGATCCTCTTACTGTAATTTCACTGAACACATTAATATCACCAACACAGTAAACATTTTATAGAATCTGCTCACAGTTGTGCTCAGTGACCAATACAAGTCGGTGGGAAAAATTGTCCAAGAGATATTTAATATATTTAGCACAGAAATTTTAAATTAAATGACTTTTTTAATGAAGTGGATGACAGAATAAACAAACAAAAATCAGCTGCATAACAGAAACAATCACAGTCACATATATGGTCCTGCATTTCTACAAAAGAGCAATGAATCTCAAAACTCCTTTTTCCAAAGCTAATCTATCATTGTATTTATTTTAAATCATGACATTTTAATCCTGAGTCCAGGCCTCAAAAATTACAAGATGTAAGATGTAATTTAGGATTTTATTTGATTCACAATTTAACGAGATTAGCAGTTATTTTTTCCAAGACGAACTAAAATATGACTTTAATTGCATTTATTTAAATAAGGATTATTCTAAAAAGATTTCCATCCATCCAGCCATCAAACCATCCATCTATCCACAGTGTGGTGGAATAATCTCCTTCTTAATCCTTAGAGTTAATGAACAAACACAGAGCTGTAGCTCACTGCGGCTGAAAGAAATTGATCAGAAGCTATTATTAGCAGCACTGCTGCATGTTGAGACCAACATGGAGACCTCACACAGCGGATAACTATAGACTGGAAGTTAGAGAGCATTATATAAAACGTTGGACCCTTACCTCTGGTATTTGATTTTAGGAAAACCACCAGTGAACAAGAAGAAAATTGATGTTTTAATACCAGTTTTAACAACTTCTTTCACTTTGTAGGTTAAAACCCAGAGATACCCCATTTTACACCGGCTCTCGTTCCCAGGTATGTTTTAAGAGTGACAAATTGTCTTGGCACAAATCAGGGCGTCAGCCTCAAATACTCATTTGTTATTGTTCTCGTGAGCTCTTGTCTATTGTTGCATAGGTTTCAAGTTATTTTTGTGAACAAGCTCACTGTCTCTCACCTTTACTTTTTGGAAATCTCCTCATTTAAAAAAGGACATATTTTTTTACTTTATAACCTTCAAAGATTATATTATGGGATCATTACCACCCATAGTATAAAGTTTTACATTCATTAATTTGTTTTTAAAAATATTCAACAAAGTAACGTTTCTAATTGCCTTTTCTGAAATCTCCCAAACTTTTTTATTTCAAGAAGAAATTTCTAACCTCCATTTCCAGCTGTGTTATTACTCTGCTTGTGATACGATGCTCGATCGTACTCTGATTTAAAAGCCTCTGAGTCACACTTTTGCTCTCAGTGGAGCATCAAAGCTGCTAATCTCAAAATGTGCTAAAAGGGATGCTTTCAAAAATTCATCAGGGACACCAGCAATACATTAGGTACACATCCATGCACACTCATTTCAAGAACATGATTATGTTGAATAAACTCAGACTGTTAAGTTGCAGCAACATCTCTTTCCTCCCAATCTAATGTCACTTAAAGCCATTTGATTTTAATGTATTAACTCAAGTTAAAGAAGTGTACTTACAGTTCACAGCCAGGACTTTCAGCAATATACAGAGCAATACAGATGCCACGTTCATGATGATACAAAAGAAAGAGCAGTCTTCCCGCAGCAAGAGGCTTAATCTGTGTGATACCTGTCTAATTTAAGGGGAAGGCATCTCACCTGCACTCTCAGGTTTCCAATAGTTTCTATTTCCGTTTCCATGGTCACGTCCTTCTCAGGCCAATATATAATTGAAATTGCTCTTTGGTCTCACTGCTTCCATGACCTAATCATGCCATAGGTGTTTGTTGTTGTACAGTTTTACTGCTGGTTCTTTTCCTGTCATGTAAAATGTCACACAGGGACCATAAGCCTGAAAGTCGCAGCTATTTGTTAACTTTAATGTGTCATTTGTCAACTTCTCTGGTGTCGCATGTTTGACATGCTGTGTCCAAACTGGTGGCTGTAGCTTTTAATACGGATCAAATGTGCTGCTGTCTTGTTAAATGAAAGGAGAAAGAGGAAGGCTCTCTGTTGCTGTTCATCACTGTCCAGGCTCCTCTCACTGATTTCCCCAGGAAGGATTACAATAAGGGTCTTGGCAGCTAAAAGCTGTAGGATCAGGCCGGGTCAAGGCAGCATGTCTGGAACCGGCCGTCATTAAAAATGGAGCAGGTTTCATCTCATCTGCCGTCCCTCTGAGGAGTTCCTGACCTCAGACGGGTAATAGCCCTCCAAGCTGCCTTTGCTTGTGCTGAGAGATGCAGCCGAGGTGTCTGTCATCCCCCTGAAAGCAGAACTCTGTCTTTTTTTCTCCACATGAACCTCTCCTCAGCTCAGGTGCTGCCATTACTGCACCAGGGTGCCTCCAAATCAGTTCAGTTTGTTTGTGATGCTCAAATTTATAATCAAAGTGATATCAAAGCACTTTACAAGTCAAATGGATCCAATTAATTCCAAATATGTGCAATCAAGTCATGTCGTAATTGTTTCTGTCCATCTTTTGTCTTTCAAAAATCTGAGATTAAAAGACAAAGACATCCAGCAACCCTTCGTTCGGTTTCTGGGTATGACATCCCCAATGTGGATCTCTAGTTGGTTTTTTTGAGTGAAACCTTTGTGATTAGGAGCTTTTTTTTTTTTTTTTTTTTTTTTTTCAAACTTTTGTTTGATCATATAAAAAAAACCCATTAAGATTAAAACCTCTTTCACAAGGATGACCTGGCTTAGAAAGGCAGCAGCACAAAAGGCAAATAAACAGAAAAAACAAAAGTTTACATTAGAACTATATATTTATGGCAACAATCTGCCAATGACGGGCAGTAAATAAATTAAAAAATGGTGGCAATTTAAGTTTTGAAACACATGCACTGTAGACATGATATTTGTTGTTGTTTTTTTAATTTTTTGAAAAGTGTTCAATGAAATCAGTTCTGACAGTTTCTGTTCAGCTTGCAAGGCGTTCCAAGCAGATGGGGTACAAAAACTAAAAGCTTTCTTTCCCTTTTCAGTTCGCACACGAGGAACATAGAGATACAAACGGTCCTTACGTAAGGCGTAACTACAGTCTGTTCTCCAAATGATAGTGCATAAATAATTAGGTGAAAGCCAATCAAACACTTGTCCATTGTTAACAAACATGTAGTACTGCATGGGTACCTCTAAACTTTTTGGTTAGGCTGTCTTTTAGCTTAATTCCAGTTTTCTCCCATTTAATTCCTGTTTTGTGAAATTAGGTAAATTTAGTTTTTATTTTCTTTAAGTTATTTTGCTTGTTGTGGTGTCATGAGCTCTTCCTGAAGCTAAATGCCTGTTTGTACAGAAGAAAGCTAAAATATAGCAAAAAAAAATAAATTTAAACATAATAAAATGGAGTCTATAATCAAGATCATATCACTGAAAAATTAATTTAATCTCTATACAGTGATTTGGCAGATGGTCTGATACTGTTTTTAATCTGTGGAAAAATTGGTTTCAATTTTAACAAATAAATTATTTGCACGTGTAATTTTAGCATTACCTGATACAAGAACCAATAGAGTTCACTCAGTACATTTCACAGAAGTAACAAAAGCATTTTATACATATGTATAGTTTAAAAGAAGAGAACACCTGTGTGCATTGCTTAGTTTAAAGGAAGAATAAGGTGACAAAATAACCAGGTGTCCTTTCAGTTATCTGTAGCTCAGGTTCTTAAACAAAGTTACTCTCACACCAGTATCCCATTACTGTGGATCTGCCTTCCATTTCTATGGCATACAAAGATACAGGACTTCAGTAAGCAATTTCCCAGCAATGCCTTTCTTTGATGAAACTGTAGCACATGCAGTTTCAGAAAATTACGTGGCATGACTGTCAGAACGTAGAGACACCACCAGACACCACCAGATGTTAGCACCATTTCTATTTTTATCCAATTGTTTTTTGTTTTTTTTTTTAGCAGGAAGTCCCTTGAGACAAAATCTCTTTTTTGAAGGAAACCCAATATGTTTATGGGAAAGCTTTGTAAATACTGCAGCAATGACCTGATAGTAATGTTACTTCATTTAATGCAAAGCTGTCCAGACTCTTTGCACAGCAGATGTTTAGGAAATCATTAAGTTTGAAAAAGATAAAAAAATAAAAATAAAAAAAAGACAGTGATGTCATGGTAAAAGTAATATAACTTGTGCTAATGAAAAGCTGTAAATGATTTTTATGCATCGTTCAGAAAGGGAATTTATCATAAGCATATTTGACACATATGACAAATATGATGATTTACACAATCTTTATTTCCTCATATTTAGGACCAGATAACATGCCACCTAGCGCAGGCAGAGGATGAAAAAAGTGACAGCAGCTTCACTGATATAAAAAAAAAGTTAATCAACATGAAAATAAACATTTCCTTCTGATCAAACTTCTTAACGGCAAAGAAAATGGTAATTATATTTCCAAGTCAGAAAATGTGGAAACAGTATGAACATTTTGAAATAAAATAATAAATATAACACAATGCATTGACTCAACTAAAGGTTTGTACCGTATTTTCCGCACTATAAGGCGCACCGGAGCATAGAATAGACGCAACAGTAGAGGTTGAAGTTACGTTATGCATCCACTAGATGGAGCTGCACTAAAGTGAAAATCAACAAAACAGTCCGACTCCGGTCAGCGAGGAGAGCCTTCCACGACTGGGCTGGGGCGTGGCCGGACGATGCTCCGTTCACGCACAGCATGTTCGTGACCTGCAGACGACCTGATTCTAGACAGTCGGTAGGTAGATAGGTCAGTCAAACTTTATTAATAAACCAGCGTTCTGACAACTATCCCAGCATGCACCGCGCGCTTCTTCTTCTACGGGCGAAAATGAAGTCGGTGGCTACTTACGTTGCTAGACCTGTTGTGGCTCAATATCGGTCCATATATAAGGCGCACCGGATTATAAGGCGCACTGCTGGCTTTTGAGGAAATTGAAGGCCTTTAGGTGTGCCTTATAGTGCGGAAAATACGGTAGTTTTATGGGCGAGACGTATTTATTTTCTTTGCAATGTTCACAATGTTTGTGGTATTTTTATCAACAAGCTGTAATTGGTACAATAGTGTTACTGAAATTAATTATAAGTATTTTGACTGTGGTAAATTCAAATGCTGATTTACAATAATATTTATAAAACCAGAGGTAAAACATAACAATAGATAATAATAATGGCAGGTTGTAATGAGCTGCTGTTCCATATTGCCAAACAGGTTTTTGCACAGACGGGAGTGATTTAAATTCATATTTTGTGCATTTCCAGCAAAGCCACTGGAAATTTGAGTTATTTTCTTCCAATAAACAAAAGTCTAATATTTTATCTTGCCTGTAAACTGGTTAGGATCACCGAAGATTGAGGCGTTTCCAACCTAAATACTGCTGGACTAAAAAACTTGAGCCTACAAAACAGAACAACACCTTATCTTTGTCATGTAGTAGGTCAGAGCGTGAGATGGTCAGAGGACACAAAACGATGGAAAGATAAATTTAACAAAAGATTTGTATGGGGATACAGTTACACTTAAAAAGCCAGGAGGAGAACACTGGTCTCACCAGAAGCACAGAGGGGTTCAAGCTTTTCACCTTACGGTAAGCGGAAGATAATTCAATTAAGCTCAACTCTTAACCATCACTGATCTGACACTGATTTACAATTCATATTTAATTTATGTAAATTTGCAAAGAATGCACCTGTCATATTGAGCCAGATGAGATTCAGACTGTTAAAACTGTTTTATATGTTTGTTTAATCATGTTGAAATGACCATAGATGCTCCAATATGTATTGTAATAAAGCTGCAGAAATACATGCTTCTCTATTACAGATTATTTAAGGCCAACAATGTCTCCTCAACAAATTGCAACAGTGCTGTTTATTCTGTCTTCAAAAGTATGCTCACGTAAGTTCTTTATTATATTTTAAAAATATAATCCTAACTAAAATCTTTGAACATTTTAAACAAATACATCACCTAAGCTGGTGAACGCATTCCTGTGTGTAAACGTAATTGTGTTGCATGTTATCTTGTTTACAGTTAAGCCCTAAAAAGATTACGTCTTAGGTGCAAAGTAACCTATTCACTTGAACAACACATTTCTTCTTACTTCTTAATATGCAATGAAAAAAGATTTAACTGTAAAAGGCTAAAGATTAGGGTGACGTCAAGGAGGAGTTCCCATTTTAAAGACTTGGACATTACCAAAGCTAATATGTAAATACGAGTGGAAACTTGCAAAAGAAGAGTTTGATTATTGTAATGGGAAAAAAAAAATTCACCACCAGGGTATAAGTAATTCAGGGCTCAAGTAAGTATGATGCGCATATGTGTGTGCACCATATTCACACACGCATACGGTGCGCTTAAACCTGTTCTGGTCTAATAACTTTCCCTGTAAAGACCAATAGTCAGGGCCACATTCAGAAGGATGTGGCCCCTGGGTCTGGGTGGGCCCGGTTTTGGTGCCCCACCAGCACAAGATTATGTTACATGCGCTAATATATATAGCTGAACACCAACTTCAGGGGTTTTAGGCCTTGTCTACATGAAATATATTTTCATATATGAAATGTAACTTTGCAGTCAGACTTTATAAAAAGTTGCAAATAAATATGGCATCATTTCTAGAAATATTTTCATGCATACAGACAAAAAAATCACTGAAATATGCAAAAGAAGATGTGGAGCTTTTATAAAAAGTCCATTGTTCTTCCATCTGTTAGAGTTGAAAGTCAGGTTGGAGGTGTGGCTGTTTTTTAATATATATTTCTCAGGGTTTTCTCCACAGTTCAAAACATGCTTATGATGACTGTGCCTCTGTCTCCTGCATCAGTAAGCCTATATGTGAACAGCCACCTGATAGGCTGAATAGGAGCCCAACCCTGCTCCTATGCTGCTCCTATGATAGAGCATCATTTTTTAAGCGTATGGGTTGAGATTTGGTCTAGGTATTGAATTAAATTTGCGCACACCTACCAAACTTTTTTTTTCTTTCTATTAAACGTTACAAGTGCCAAAACCTAAATACCCTCCTGCTCACTGCTGTGAACAGAAAAGCTTGATGCAAGGATCATCGGGGGTCAGGAGGTCCAACCGTACTCGATCAAATACCAGGCCTCCCTGCAGACTGAGAAAGGGGAGCACTATTGTGGAGGAACACTGGTGGACAAAGAGTGGGTGGTGTCTGCTGCCCACTGCTGGAGACCGTAAGAACTGAAATTAAAGAGATGTTTGATTTAAATTGCATTTAATCTGTTTCATTTTCATTTTATTTTTTATTTCATTTACTCAGTAAATAGTTCATTAAAGAGATCATGAATGAAAAGCATAAAAAAGTTTACATTTACATCTGCCCCCTATTCACATAAATAGAAAAAATTGCTTGAATAGCTTATCAATTCATAAGACTGTTACACGGACTAATAAGACTAATACAAAACATCAGCTTATTTAATACCACATTGCTTCATCATAACGATTTTCAAATTTCAATTTAGTTCTTTTTATCTCACTCTCAATATTGTTTGATAAACTGACACATTTTTAATACCACTTCCTCCTAAATATTCAAAACAGATTTTTACAAATTTGTTTTTTGTAAATCTGTTCTGATTATTGTTTGGTAATTTTTTTACATGTAATTTATACATATACTTTAAAATGTTCTACTTAATTCATTAAGTTTCAATATGTTTAACTGTATAAATATTAGGTTTACGTAATCTCTGTGTCCACTTCCACTTTTGACTCTAAAACAGCTCTCTCCTGTGAAAGAAAAATCATATTTATGAATGTTTTACAACTACTACCCCAGACTTCCACACAAAATGTCAGGAACAATCATGTCTGACAAAAAGGCCTTTCTGTTTAGTAATTCCTTCACCCTATTTTAAACAGCAATAGCTTTGAATATTCTGATAATTGGATAATCGTTGCTCTTTGAATGGGACTGTTTGTTTTTGACTCCTAGGAGCCACTTGATGATTGTGGTGTTGAGTGAACACAACCTGCGTGAAACAGAGGGATTTGAACAGAACTTTGGTGTCTCAAAAATATATGTGCACAGCTACAACTACAAGACATTCAACAATGACATCATGCTTATTAAGGTTTGCAGACGGGGAGCGGTGGTGAAATAATAAATACCATGTAATAGAATTGACAAGGACTATTTGCTCATCATTTCACTGGTTTGTGTTACAGCTTGATAGGCCAGCAGTGCTGAACGCCTACGTCCAGCCAGTCAGGCTGCCTGATGAAAACACCCCCCCTTTAAGAGGGAATCTTTGCACTGTGAGTGGGTGGGGTGTGACACAGGTTTATAGTTACGCGCTGTCTCCGGTGCTCCGAGCTGTGGACGTGACAGAAATATCGCTCTGCTACTATTACTACTGGGGCAGGATCACTGAGAACATGATGTGTGCTGGATCTCCATATGGTGGCAAAGATTCCTGCCAGGTACAAAAAAAAAGTTATTCTTCAAGTGTATATGTCATTATGATCAACTTTTATTTCAGGTCTGACTAAGTAAGATAAATTCATCATCCTGTGCTTGGTCATCCACAGGGAGATTCTGGGGGTCCACTTGTCTGCAATGGCATCTTTGAGGGGATTGTCTCCTGGGGCATCAGTTGTGCAAATCCATACTTCCCTGGTGTCTACACCAAAGTGAGGAACTATGTGCCATGGATCAGCTATATCATGAATTCTGATTAAACATTTAGCTTTAATCTTAATAACATCAAAACTTGTAACGCATAATTTTGCCTTCATATCTGCATGGTACTATAAATAATTTTTAATATAGCATAATATTAAATCATTGTGTAATGTTCATGTATTCATTTCTCCCATGCTTCATATAAAAGTCTTTCTTGCTTTTGTGGTTATTTGGATTAAATATTATTGCATTAGAATAAACTGAAAAACTACTTTTCTGAATGTCAAATGAATACAACTGAATTATTTAGGTGGTCACAATTAAGTAGTAATTTATTTTGTTAAGAGATTTCTAACATATTCCTAAATAAAAGCATTTTTATTGGATCTTGTTTCACTTAATAAAGAACAGCATTTTTATTTTAATAGTTATTGGATCAAGATAAACTGCATAGTTGGCTAAAGGTCTAAATGAGCTCACTCAATTTTTTTTTTCCCCACAAGCCATTTCATGTATGAATCATTATATATCAGTTGATTGTCTTGAAGATGTATATTTCAAAGACTGTTGACATGTCTACTTAACTGTATGGCATGCTTGAAAATGTTCTGACAAATAAATACATATTGTTATATACCAAGTGAAAATGGTAAAGTAATTAACAAAGTATGGCTGTTTAATTATGCAGTGATTTTTTTCTCATGATCTCACCATTTCCTGTTTTGCTCTGTTTGGATTACCAGGACTATTTCTGTTTGGTAGTTCCAGAAGTTTGCAAACATTTCCATAGTAATTGGTGCTTTTTAACAATTAAAACCTTGGACCAGGTTGAGTGCAGCTTCAGAAGACCACATCACAGTGCCGCTGTTGTCAGCTAAAAATAAGAAAGTAAGGCTATAATTCACACATATTAATCAAAGTGAGACTATCAATTTCAGTTGTAAAATTCAACATAAAAGCATGGAACCATCCTGTCTTAATTCAACAGTTCAGCTGCTTGTGGGTTAAATGTATAAATCACAGTGTAACAGTTTTTGAATGTATATTTGCAAAAGTGTAGTGCCCTGTATGACATAGCTCAAATAATGTCAAACAAGTTTCTTTTAGATGAGAATGAGTTTACTGTACTCAAGTAGCCTCTACAATCCAACAAAAACAACAGACACCTTCAGAATACGGTGGGGAAAAAAATATTCGCGTAATATTTTTGTAGCCAACAAATTTGAAATAATGTGTGATTTTTATATCAATATGAAATAAAAACTCTGTGATATGATTCACACACTTGTTGAACCTAAGTAATAAAGTAACCAGTGAACGCATAAAAGCAGATCGTCAACACCATTTTTTGAGTAGCTGTCTTGATTACTAAGTAAGATTAAGATTGAATTGTCAAAACTTATATACGAAATGTGATATTTGGGTTTTCTGTTTTATACAGCATTTTATTGGTCTCTCTAGTTAAGGTAGACACACTCCTGCAGTTTGTCTTTTCCACCAGTTAACTGTTTTTCAAAATAAATAATTCCTGCTGTTGCACTTTTTCAACGCCAGATGTCACTAAAAATAACGCTTAAAATATTAACTTCTGTGGCGCATGCGTGGATGGTGTTGTTTTTGTTGCGCTAACAGTCCGCTACCTTGGAACAGTAAAACCGGGACTGAGGTTCACAGAAAGGGCTATTTGAGCCTCCTTTTCTGGGTTCATCATGTCTGTGAAACACGCCATTAGCCGAGGGCTGGAGCTCGGCCGGTCCTTTCTTCAGATTGGTCTCCTTAAATCAGGCGGCCGAGTCGCAGCAAAGCTCCGAGCTGACCGTTTCCGTGTAGGCCCGTCGGTCCGCACCGTTCAGCCTCAGGCTTTCCTGCCGGCCCGGTACCGCTATTACCGCACCTCTCTGAAGGGTCTGGCGGCTCAGCTTCAGTCCGCCGGTTTTAGAAGGAGGTTTACCGGCGCGTCGCCTCGGAACAGGGCCGTGTTTCTGGCTTTTGGCCTCGGTGTGGGGCTTATCGAGCAGCAGCTGGAGGACGACAGACAGAGCGCTGCAACATGTCAAGAAATACAGGTATGGTGACCTAAAGTTAGATTCTGATTCAGTAGTTCGATTTCAAAGCCTTCACGCAATCTTGACTGCTTTTGAAAATTCATACTTGGTTTGGTCAGACCTCAATAGAATTATTATGCATTTCCCACATTCAGTATATTTTATTTTTAACCAAAGGACAAATAAATGTTGTGGCCAGGAATGATCTCGTGTAGCAGTCAGTCTAGCAACAAATCTGAAGAACCTCTGACTGAAGACTGTTGCTGTGAGAAGGCTATGAATTTCATACCAATAGGACAATATTTGGGGAAAATAGATAGGGCATGCAGATATTGGCAAGCTAATAATTTGCTTTGCCAAAAAAATGCATCCACCTCCAAACTTGAAGAAAAAAAAAGCTGAGTGAAATAACTTTTTCTACATATTCACATTTGTTCTATGAACTGCTGGGATGAGTTTCTACTGGTAAAGGGTTCATATCAATAGGACTTGGGATGCAGATATTGACAGGCTAATAGTTTATATTACCAAATAATGCATCTCCCTGCTAGCTTGGAAAAATAAAGAGTTAAGAGTGAAATAACATTTTTTTACATAATCACAGTTGTTCTATGAACTGCTGGTATGAGTTTCATATCAATAGGATACTATTTGGGGAAAGTACACAGGGCATGCAGATATTGGCAGGCACAAAATTCCTATTGCCAAAAAATGCATCCCCCTCATAGCTTGAAGAAACAAAGAGCTAAGAGTGAAATAACATTTTCTACATAACCACATTTGTTCTATGAACTGCTGGTTTAATTTAGACATGGTTTGCCCAATATAAAGTGAAAACGATCCAAGTTAGTTAGAAATATCTTGTAATCTGTTCTTCCTCCCAATGTGCAGGCTGTGTTTAAGAAGAAAAAAATCCAGAGCACACTGAGACCTTTCACCTCTGGATTCAAACTGGAGGACTACGTTATAGGGAACCAGATCGGTAAAGGCTCCAATGCGGCCGTGTATGAGGCTGCAGCTCAGTTTTCTCACCCTAAGGAGACAGAGAGAGACTCGACACTGGTGGAACTAAAGGACAATGAAGAGGAAGTCCAGAACGTGCGATCTCCGTCATGCTGCTCCTTAAGAAACTTCCCCTTGGCTATCAAAATGTTGTGGAACTTTGGGGTGAGTAATTTGCAGCAAATGTTGTTATATTTCTCACTGTTTATTCTATGTCACATGCTGTTCGCATTTTAATTATGTAAAGCACTTTGAAATGCTTTGATGCTGAAATGTGCTATACAAATACAATTTGATTGATTGATTGAATAAAAGCTTTAAAAAAATAGCTCAAATTATTAGAGGTGCTGTCTGAATCAATTGGAAATGCTCAAAAATAGATTTTATTCAGTTTAATTTTTTAGCAAAATTATATTTTTGATTATTATTTTATTATTATTATTTAAGAAAAAGCTAGGCAGCTATGCTAGCCTAATACGACTAATTTAGATTACAGAATTTTATGCACAAACCTATTTTTGTTTAAATTTAAACTGATGGAACTTTCTAATTTTTGGGTGTTTTTTGTACACAGGCTGGATCTTCAAGTGAGGCGATATTAAAATCTATGTCGCAAGAACTTGTCCCATCTGGTCCTCTGGCCTTAAAACAGGAAAAAGAGCAGATTACCCTGGATGGGTAAATATTATGTGTTCGGATTCTTGTAATCCTGTCCTGCTGTTCAGATCAAAGAACTACAAACATGCTGATGAATCCTTCTGGTCTCTCTGTAATGCAGACGTTTCGGAGTGCTTCCCAGAAGAGTTTCAGCTCACCCAAACGTGATCAGAGTGTATCGGGCTTTCACCGCGGACGTGCCGCTGCTACCAGGTGCGCAGGAGGAGTATCCAGATGTGCTGCCAGCCAGGCTCAACCCAGCGGGCCTCGGAAACAATCGCACTCTTTTCCTGGTCATGAAAAAGTATGGCTTAAAAATGTTAAATATGACTTGCCATATTTAATCTAAAACATCCCACCGTATTATCAGGTTTAACACATGCAGTGCTTCATTAAGCTCCTGTTGTTTTTGTTTTCTAGCTATCCCTGCACACTGCGGCAGTACCTGCAGGTTTCCACACCCAACCGCAGGCAGGGCTCTCTGATGGTGCTGCAGCTCCTGGAGGGGGTGGACCATCTGTGCAGGCAGGGTGTTGCTCACAGGGATCTGAAGTCTGACAACATACTGGTAGAGTTTGACTCAGGTCAGATGTAAAAACACACACAAACATAAAAAAAAACATGTTAATCATGTTTCTATCAGATTTTATTTAATATTTTGGCCCTCTTTGCTTTATTTTTCTTGAAGGTGGCTGCCCCCGTTTGGTAATTACTGACTTCGGCTGCTGCCTGACTCAGAATGACTCCAGCTTACAGCTTCCATTTAACAGCATATGGGTCAGCAGAGGAGGAAACGCTTCACTCATGGCTCCTGAGGTGAGTCTAAATACTTCAACCACAGTAAATACTTTCTGACACAAGTGAAATATTTCAATATGAGGCTTCAGGATTAAAATGGCCATGATGTCCGTTACCTCTTGAAGTGTCACTTTGTCAAATTTTGTAATGCTGAAACTGCAAATCTCAATGTGTTTTGTTGGGATATTTTGACTTTTTAACCCCTAAATAAAATTAGAATTTATTTTATTAGTATACTGAATCCATCTGTGTGTAATCTAAAGAGTTTAGCAAACCTGTGTGTGGAAAACTTAACACAGCACATCAAACTGAAGTATGTCTATTTAAGACATAATTTGGAGCTGGAACCATTAAGGAACATCTTTGGGAAGATTTAAAACTTGATGTTGTTGTTTATTTATATCAAAACATTTCTTATAAGACTTTTGATTTACCATTTTCAAAATAAATTCAGTTACTATTGTCTAAAACCCTCAAAAACTGTATGTATTGTTGCAACTGCTAGTTTAGTTTTGCCGTTTTTTCCACCATTTGTTCAAATGGCATATCATAAATTTGAAAATATAATTAAATGTAGTTACTGTGTACAGTTTAGTAATACAAAACACATTTATTAATGCAACTAGTTGTCTAAAGAGCTGAATGACATATGGGAAACAGTATTTGGGGCTGATTGCTGTCCCCTAGTAATAAATTATTTTTATTGTCACTTTTCTTGTCATCACAGTAATACCACAAAATTTTGTGATAAAACCTTAAGTATCCCCCATGTGTAAAGTTAATCAAGACATACCTTGTAAAATTTAATTTTCCTTTTCTTGATTTTGTGTCGAATTATTGCATAAAAACCAAATAAATGCACTGAAGTTTGTTGCTATTATGTAAAAAAAAATGTGAAAAAGCTGAATTGACATACACACTTGTGAACACACTTTGTGATGATTTATTAATGTGACAATAAAATGATGTGTTAAAACTCATTAAAATGTGTCGTTCTTGTCTCCAGGTGGTGACTGCAGCTCCAGGCCCTGATGTGGTGATCGACTACACCAAGACGGATGCCTGGGCTGTGGGGGCAATCTCCTATGAGATTTTCGGACAGCAGAATCCTTTCTATGGAGCTGCGGGATTGCACAGCACAAACTACCAGGAGAAGCAGCTGCCTCCTCTTCCTGCCTGTGTTCCAGCTGATGTCCAGTTAGTCACTAAACTGCTACTCAGGAGGAACCCAAACAAGGTAAAAGCAGGTTCCTAACTTAACTGAAGGATAAGTTAGGACCAAAAAACAGCACAAATAACTGGAACCTGCACTGAATGCATTATTCTTCCTCTGCAGCGCCCCAGTGCTCGTGTTGCAGCTAACATGCTGCATCTCAGCCTCTGGGGTCGCAAAGCCCTGGGTAATCTGGACAGCGCTGGCATGAGAAAGCTGGCTGATTGGCTGCTGTGCCATTCGGCTGTGGTCCTCCTGCAGGGCTGCAGCGGCCCCAGTGGGAACAGAGTGGAGGCGGAGCTTCAGAGGAGCTTCCTGTCTAACCTAGATCTAGAAGAGCTGCGCGCCGCTGTAGGCTTCCTCCTTTATGGGCAAGATCAGAGCAGGGCCTGCATCATGTTTCCATAAATTCACTCAAAACTCAGAAAACTCTTGTGTGTTTAGTTAATAAGCTAGTATAAGTGTAGTGCTGTTAGTGTTATGCATCGTTTTACCAGTTGCAAAACTGCAACTGGATTGTATTATCCTTCTTCTGTGCGTTGTACACAATGTCCCACACAAGTCTTCAGTTGTGTGTCACTTAGCATATATCCATTTCTAACTAGTGCTCTGCATTTAAATCTCAGGGTAAAAGACATCAGTGTCTCTGCATCAGTTTTTCTTAATGTAATTCCCCCAAAATGAATTGTCGATAATAGAGAATACTGATGGCTACTTGTAGTTGGGTTGTTAAAGATGTAAGATCTTTTATTTATTTTTTTAATACTTACAAGAGAGAACCACAACACATACAGTAGTTTTTAAGCCACAAAGTTGAGGCCAATGCAGATTTTTTAAATTAAAACAATGCATTGCACTTGTTAGGCTCTACTGTGTAGGGTAACGTAGTTGCCATTTCCATTAAACACCTGGTTACCATTAAATGTAGATAGTTCTACATTTTTCTGCATGCTTTCTGAACACAATACATGGAAAAATCTAAAAAAAAACATTTGTTTTGCTGTTTGCACTTTATGTCCAAGTTTGCACATTTGCTGAACTCTAACCAAATATTACAGATGAGGGTGGAGGGAAACTAAATGAAAATACTGAAATTTGTTAGTGTTAAGAAAATGTTTGAAAAATAAAAGAATCTGAAAGTCTGCAAGTCTGATTTTTTTTGTGTGTGTAGAAAAATTTTGTTTTGTTCAAAGAGGGAAGCTGAGTTGATGCTTGAATTCCTGTGCAGATTTCCTATGAAACTTTGTCATTTGCTCAAGCATAAAGCAATGAATAACTGTAGCTGTTGGGTTCACAGAACCAAATAAAAACAAGAAGACTTCAGCTTAGGAAACTTTATTAGAGATCCAATCTGACAGGAAAGAATCTTGTGGTAACCTAATATTTAACTTCAGAATGGCGGAAATGCGCTCATCTTAACTCATCCTCACACTACATTTAATACTCCTCTCCTTCCTCCTCTCCCTCACCCTCAATTGAGTCGACTCCCACCTCTTCATAATCCTTTTCCAGAGCCGCCATATCCTCCCTGGCTTCAGAGAACTCTCCTTCCTCCATCCCCTCACCCACATACCAGTGGACGAAGGCCCTCTTGGCGTACATCAGGTCAAACTTGTGGTCGAGCCTCGCCCAGGCCTCTGCAATGGCTGTGGTGTTGCTCAGCATGCACACAGCCCTCTGGACCTTAGCGAGGTCACCACCAGGAACCACAGTGGGCGGTTGGTAGTTGATGCCAACCTTGAAACCAGTGGGGCACCAGTCCACGAACTGGATGGAGCGCTTGGTTTTAATGGTGGCGATGGCAGCGTTGACATCTTTGGGAACAACATCGCCACGGTACAGAAGACAGCAGGCCATGTACTTGCCATGACGAGGGTCGCACTTCACCATCTGATTGGCCGGCTCAAAGCAGGCATTGGTGATCTCAGCCACTGAGAGCTGCTCGTGGTAAGCCTTCTCGGCGGAGATCACAGGGGCGTAGGTGGCGAGAGGGAAGTGGATACGAGGGTACGGCACCAAGTTGGTCTGGAACTCCGTCAGATCAACATTCAGGGCGCCATCGAAACGCAAGGAGGCAGTAATGGAGGACACGATCTGGCTGATCAGCCTGTTCAGGTTGGTGTAGGTGGGGCGCTCGATGTCGAGGTTTCTGCGGCAGATATCGTAGATGGCCTCGTTGTCCACCATGAAGGCGCAGTCGGAGTGCTCCAGGGTGGTGTGGGTGGTCAGGATGGAGTTGTAGGGCTCCACCACCGCGGTGGACACCTGAGGAGCCGGGTAGATGGAGAACTCCAGCTTGGACTTCTTGCCATAATCCACAGAGAGACGCTCCATCAGCAGGGAGGTGAAACCAGAACCGGTTCCACCCCCGAAGCTGTGGAAGACCAGGAAGCCCTGCAGGCCTGTGCACTGGTCAGCCTGGAGTAACAGAAACATAACGTGAGCCATTTTCCAATCTTACCACAAATTTTTGTTTGGATTTTGGTCTCAACTTTGAATGTAGTTTGATATAGTCCATATAGAGGTGCACAAAACTGATATTGTGATTTATTTTTATTTTTTTTCCAACCCTGCAATATATGTTGTAGTGCCCAGTATTAACATCTGCTGCTGTGAGACTCTGGCTGAATGTGACATAAGTTTGAAAATGCAGTTTGAAGGTATTTGGAAGATATTAGCCAAAAATGATTGGGCTCCCAAAAGTCTTTACAATATGAATATTGCACACACTGTAATTGTAATAGATTTGTGAAATATTGTGCAGAACTAAGTCCATCCTATACAGAATGGGATTTACACCAACTAAGTCATATAGGAGGATTTTGGATTCGGGACCAAAATATTCAGCTTTGGTCTCTCTGACCAACGGATTTGTCTACCCAGGCTGTGGAATCTCTGCAGCTTAGGTGGTTGCTTCTCTGATTAATGCTCTCCTTGTGGGATCTGTCAGTTTTGCACTGGGTTTATTTTTGGCAAATCAAACTAAAAAGGTCTGAACACAAATGCATGCCACACTTTTCAAATTTTTATTTGCTAAAATTTTTTGAATACAATAAATTATTTCCCGTCTACTTCGCACTTCAAATAAAATGCTTTATTAAATTAGGGAAATTCAGGGACTACTTTGTCAAGAGCCTGCTTTGTAAAATTGACTCACAAGTTTGCGGATCCTGTCCAGAACCAGATCGATGATCTCTTTTCCGATGGTGTAGTGTCCGCGGGCATAGTTGTTGGCAGCGTCTTCCTTCCCAGTTATCAGCTGCTCAGGATGGAACAGCTGGCGATACGTCCCAGTACGGACTTCATCTAAAGAGATAAATGCAATAAGATAAATTCTCCAGTTTAATCAGTAAATAATGAGACATTAATATTTGTGGAATTTACCAATGACAGTGGGCTCCAGGTCCACAAAAACAGCTCTTGGGACATGTTTTCCAGCTCCAGTCTCACTAAAGAAGGTGTTGAAAGAGTCATCTCCACCGCCGATGGCTTTGTCGCTGGGCATCTGTCCATCAGGCTGGATCCCATGTTCCAGGCAGTACAGCTCCCAACAGGCATTGCCAATCTGGACACCAGCCTGACCAACGTGGATGGAGATACACTCACGCTGGAAAGACAAAGCAAAAAACATTTTTCATTTTCACCAAAGGAGACCGTTTTTCAGAGAAGATTGTTCTGAGGTCAAGGACAAGAACTCGTCTTTCTCATGCCATGCATGTATTTTTCTCTGCTTACTTCAATTTTTATTTTATTTTATTTTTTTACAAAGATAGCAATTTGTTAAAATTGTGAATCTTTTTGTTTGTTTTTTGCTTTAAATAAAGCAGTGCGTTTTGTGCTGCGACACCAAAGTGTCAATTGCTCAGAGGATTACTGTAGAGAGAGGATTATCTAGGTCAGACGTTGCAGTGTGGTGGCTGGGAAGCTCCTCTCTGCTCAGCCTGTTTGCCATTGGATTCCTGCTGAAATAGATTTTATTTCTGGTGACAAATATATACATATTTCACCCAGTTTTGTAAAACTGCTTTTTAATTTTTAATGGATTGCATTTGGTTAAGTGTTGGATTTATTTAGTGTACATTTACATAAGGACGCCTTACAGGCATAGACAACCAACCTGATAACTAGTTAATAAAACATGGTGGTTAAAGAAAGGCATGCTGATTTAGAACAACCCTTATATAAGTGAAATATTTCAGACAAAACTGAAATACATATAATAATATATTTATTATAAGGATTTTACCTATTCAGATCGTCAGCAGGTCGAAAAATGTATCAAGACAAAGCGCAATACAGAAATGGCCTACGTTCCTTAGATTAGACCTTAAAAATAGCAGCTTTGCAAATAAAACGTTTGCAAAGAAAATGTAAGGCATGCTTACCATGTTCTCTTGTCGATGTTATGCAATGCAATGACACAGGTTCGGAGGAGAATGTGCGTCCGTGCTGCTCTGTGGATGAAATCTGCTTTGGTGACGCACCGCACGCGTCCTCAGGGAGGATACAGAGGCGCGCGCACCATCCACCACCACCCACACAAACCAGACATCAACCTGCATGAATGATGCGCAGACAGGGAGACGCAGCCGATCCGAGGAGGGTATCTGGTACAGAAACATTTGGCATGAAAATAAATAAACAAATAAATCAGAAAATGGTGGATGGGCTAAAGATGAGGAGGTGCGCCATTTTATTGGGAAATTAGGGGACATCCAGGGTATGGATTCTTTCAACACATTGCCCACATCCAGGTGTAGTGCCACCAGATGATATGTCAAGATATGTATCAGATTGTTTATATTGTTTTATTATTATTTTTTTTTAACGTCAGACCAAAATGACTGAACCCTTTTAGGAAACTGCCTGTGCCATCCTTAAAGCATTTAGATATTTTTTCTCCCACGCTTTTTTGCAGGATAGTTTCAGCCAAATTGGAGGGCTATTAAGCACGAACAGCCTGTTTAGGGCTCTCCATTTCTCCAAATAATCAGAGTTTAACGAGGCCACCCACAAACAGTTTTATTTTTTCATTTAAAAACCACGATTCTCTTGCTGCTTAGAGTTAGTAATAAAATGATTTCCGGCCACACTCCATCGGGCTTCTATAGTAGGATGCAGGATTTATGGAGTATGGCACGCTGAACATGTAGAATGTTTTTTATTATTATTATTACCAACCTAAAAATCACAAACTGTAATGTGCAGTAGATGAACTCTGATCTGAAGTGAGGCTCCTCCCACAGCGCGCCTCCCTTCTGAAAAATATGACCTTTTGCTGCATTCAAGCTCCCAAGTGCGTTGTATTTTTAATGCTCACAAGCACAGGATTAATGATTTAAAAAATCTATCTGCCAGCTGCTGTGACATACATTGTGTTTCTTTATTCGGATGAATACCTAACATGTACACGGTCAGTTAAATTTTAACTGCATATTATAGATTCTTGTCATGCAGTTTGACGCATAAATGATTACGAGCTTATAAACGTAGCAGAGTAGGTGGCCCTTTCACACATGCCATAATTTGCTTAAACATCAGACATGTTTTCATTTTGGAGAAACTTAGGTTTAACTCGTGCAGCAGGGGTTTTCTTTGCCTTTCCCCGACAAGCTTTGGGTCAGTGCAGGAGCCGAACTGGAGGGTGCTTAATTCCGAACCGAGACAGCTCCGGGAGCCGATATAATGTTCCACCGAGCGCCGAGTTTGTTGCACGGGTGTCTGGGATCTCCACCATGGCCAAGTTACCTTATCGGGAGACGGCCGACGGGCTGGACGCGGCGTTCATTGGTGTTCCGATTGATACTGGGACTTCGAACCGGCCAGGGGCAAGGTGCCATTGTTCCTCCTCTGGTGGTCAAACTTAGAAAGAGTGTCATTAGTGATTTACAGTAGTTATTTACATGTAGCTGACTGCTATTGCGTAATATGACGTCGGTCTTAAGTTTTTTATTTTTATTTTATTTTTTTTTTACTTACTGCAGCTTTAAAGAGAATTTAAATATCTAAAAAAAGAAAAAAATAACGATAAAGTTGAACCCATCAAGGTATTATTGGACGAATATATAAACAAACTAACTTTAGCATCAAATAAAATAATGTATTACATTCATTTGTCATCTAATTGCTTTGAATCCATGAAGGATGAAGGAGTTCCAAGATTATCCACCTTTATACATGAAAGTGTGCAATACTGTGAAAAGTATTTGCCCCCTTAGAGATTTCTTATTAATTTTATAGATAATCAAACTAGCCTGAGTGCAGTTGTCAAATAATAATTTCCTAAACCAGCCAGGTCCTAATAACTGCTCGTCTCACCCTAGGCAGCAGTAAAACTCATCATTCGTGTTTTTGATTACTGGCAGTGAGCAGAGGGATTTTGGCCCACTTCTATTTGCAGAATTGCTGTAAGTCAGCTACAGTGGAGGATCTTAAGCAATGAACAGCCTGTATAAAGTCATCCTAAAGAATCCTAATCAGAAGTCCAGACATTGACTAGGCCACTTAGTGTGCTTCAGATTCAGTTTTCACAAATGTCCAAGTTGTGTTAGAAAACTTTTGTCCCCTAATCTTTTTGTACTTACTCAGTCCACCTTTGTCTGATATTAAAGTTTGCTTGATGATTTGAAACAATTAAGTGCAAAGAAAAACAAAAACAAACTAAAACCCAACGTGCACGGGGTTTGCAGGGTAACAAATTTAACTGCATGTATTAATGCCTACTCTTTTCACACACTCTACAGGTTTGGTCCACGCCAGATCAGAGCAGAGTCTGCCTTGCTGAGGGCTTACAACAGTGGCACCAGGGCAGCGCCTTACGAGTCCCTGATGGTTGCTGACATCGGGGACGTAAACGTTAACTTGTACGATTTGAAAGACACCTGTAAGCGCATCACGGAGGCCTACAGAAAAATCCTGGCCACTGGCTGTATCCCTCTGACTTTGGGTGAGAGCAGCTGAGATCACATATATCAACTGTTTGCTAAGTAAATGATTTAGCGCCTGGAGACAAAGTCTCACCCCTGTGTGCAATAATTAATTATCTAGTTCTTTCATAGCTCAGATGTTAAGCAAATGTTGGTTTCTGCAGGTGGCGATCACACTATTGCGTACCCAATACTGCAAGCTGTAGCAGAGAAGTAAGTATCCATCATTAGAAAGAGGAACATGATTGAGATTGTCAAAATTCAAGATTCTTCAACCAAAGTGTACATATAGTTATTAAACAAAAAATTGAGAATTTAAACCCTAATTGAGCTTTCGATTACTTATCCACGTTCACCATCCCGTTTTAGGTACTTAATAGAAGAGAAATTATTTTTCCATTTGGGTTTGATGCAGAACAGAAGCAGCCCAGTGAGTTGTGGTTCTCGTTGGTTATAATTTCATTAAACATAATCTTTTATGGTCTGTTTTCTGTCAGGTAGATATTTCACTCCAGGCATTCCTAAGGACCTGGCAGCATATATTGTTCCAAAACCTTGAATCAAAATGACTATTGGTGTCTTTGCAAATATGTGTCTTGGCACTTCATCCACACCATAAAAGTTGCTGAACGTCTTTTTTTTCTCTTTAGCTAAGTGGATTTAGTCTTGTTGGCATAGAGAAATGAATTTCAGCTTTTAGATTAATCAGTGCAGTTTCAGGTTAGTTTTCCACCTCCAAAAACGTGTTTAAATTCTTTACTGATATGTAGCTTTTTCCTGGCATAGTAGCTGCACAACAAAGTTCTCCTGAAACAGTCTGTTTTTAGTTAAAAGGCTAATGATAGAGATTTATTTTAAGCAGGTATATTTGTTTTTGAGGCAAAACTGTCCTTCTAGTAGTTCTGCAGAAATGAAATCTGAAAACATAAAGCTATGATTCTCATTCCAGAATCATGGATTCTAGAAAGTTCTAGAACAGAGATATGCAACCTGCATTTCTGCCTCCAGTTCAGCCGATTAAAACACGTTTAGAGCTGCAAATATAACGAGACCTTTTTATTTTTTTTTTTAAAAAAAAGGCAGTTTATAGTTTTTGATAAATGCTGTCAATACAAAATGTTTTTATTTTTAAAGAACCACCATAGATCTTAAAATGAATAAAAGCATTAAATGTTTGCAAACAAAAGAAGAATGCATAGGAGGAGAGTAGGAGTGTAGAATGAGGTTTGTGACACATAGAGATTATGTTTTTAGATCTGTTTTGATTTCTGGTGTGTGTATGATCATGTTTTTGCATAAGAAAAAATGTACTGTTGTGGAATTTGCGTAAAAGTTGCAGAAGCTGCTTTCTGCTTACAACAAGATATAATAATTTTCATACATTAAAATCATTTCCAGAACCACATGATTCCAGATTGAATCATGCGACCCTAAAACATTAATAACAGATAGATAAAATATGTCTATTAGATACTCCACATTTAGTTGTCTGTGTAATAACTTGTCAGGCATGGCCCTGTGGGTTTAGTCCATGTGGACGCTCATGCAGACACCAGTGACGTGGTTCTGGGGGAGAGGATCGGCCACGGCACCCCGTTCAGACGCTGTGTGGAGGAGGGGCTCCTGGACTGCCAGCGGGTGGTCCAGATCGGCCTGCGAGGCAGCGGGTACTCAGCGGACTCGTACGAGTGGAGTCGGGCTCAGGTACAGTCTGGGTTTCTGTTACATGGTGCTGGTTTCACACCATACCCAGTGACAGTGTTAGAAATGTCACACTGCGTAGTTAATGGTTTGGAACCTGTAACCAGTCAGTTCACGGCTGCACTGTGGTGAAAAGTGTTTGGAGCTTCTTCTGTCACTTCTTCCTTCCTTTTATTGTTGTTCCTTACTTTCTTCCTTTTTTAAATCATTTCCTTTTCACTTTCTTTCTGTTCTATTCTCTTTCTTTACATCCTTCTATTTATCAAACATTGTTCTTTGGTTCTTTCCATCCTTTCTTCCCTCTTTCTTATCCTTCCATTATTTCAATTTTTTGTCTTCATTTGTTTCTTCTCATTCTTTTTTTATCATTCCCTTTCTTTAAACGTGCTTTTCTCATTCCTTCCATCCATCTGATCTTGATTTGTTACTTCTTTGTTTTCTTCTATCCTTCCCTCAATTCCTCATCTTCTAACTTCCTTCTTTCTAACCTTTTGTGTTTCCTTTGTGTTTTCTTTCTTATACCCTCTATGATTCCCTCCTTCTTTTAGTCTTTATTTCCTTCCTCACCTCCTTCCTTCTTTCTTTTCCTTCTCTTCTTCCTTCTTTTATTCTTCTCCCCTTCTCTCCTTTCTTCCCTTCACCTCTTCCTTATTTCTTTCTAAACTTTTTTTTTCATTCATTTCCTTCTTCTTTTGTAGATTATCTCTTTAAAGCCTTGCCGTGATAGAATGTTGTTCAGTAAATTTATAGTAAACTTTTGTATTTAAACTTCTGAAATCTAGGCCAAAAACAAGCTGAGGATCTTGCTAGTTAGAATTTTGAAACAATGCATGTACGAAAGTGTGTAAGCTCCTTTATTATAATCTGAGGCAGCATTATCAAAATGTCTGCATTCCTCTGCATCATTCACATTGTAAGAATCCTTCACTTTATCACATTTAAGTCACAAAGCAATGAAAACGATCCTTCATCTTCCCATTTTTTCTGACCTGCAGGGTTTTCGTGTGGTCCAGGTGGAAGAGTGTTGGTTCAAGTCTCTCTCGCCTCTAATGTCTGAGGTGAGGGCTCAGATGGGCGTTGGGCCGGTTTACCTCAGTTTTGATATCGACGCTCTTGATCCAGGTTTTGCTCCTGGAACAGGAACACCGGAGATAGCAGGACTCACTCCCATACAGGTAAACACAAGCAGCAGTCATTATAACTTGTCAATAAAATGCTAATTTAAACATTATTGGCTGAGTTTTACCTGTAAGGAGATTCTATTTTTTTTTTTTTTTTACATCTAATACTAATTTTAAGAAACCAAAGATAATAAATGAAGGCTGTACTTTAGCCCTTTAATTTTACACGTTTTCCTGTCTTTAATTGGATCGATAGATCGATCCATCTATTTAGAATCGTATAAGTTGACAAAAGTATTTTTCTCATAAAGTCACTGCTAGTTGAAATATGTTTTGATATGTTTTTCTTTTCTCAGACACTGAAATCATTTTTTAAAATCTTGAACTTAGGGAGTTGAGATTATCCGAGGCTGTCGGGGTCTTAACCTTGTTGGATGTGATCTAGTGGAAGTTTCTCCACCTTATGACACTACAGGTACTTTACACAATCGATTCTTAAAAATAATTGAAACATTAAAACTATTATTAGTTTTAAAGTATTTTTTGTAGCTTTTTTTTTTTTTTTTTATTTTTTTATAAATAACCTTGTTATATCTACTTTCATTCTCTTTAACAGGAAACACAGCCTTGACTGGGGCCAACCTCCTCTTTGAAATGTTATGTGTTTTACCAAAAGTGAAATACTACTGACCTGGATGTAATATTTGGTGCTGCTTTTTAAATTTTTAAATATTATCAAAGGTTAACTTGGGTGCAATTCTGTTTTAAAAAATAAATTTTCATTTCCGATCCAGTCTTATTTGAATTGTAATTAAATGTTATACTTTGATAATTACATATATTAGCAATTTAACATGAGCTGGAGCTCTTTCTCCTGTAAAGAACCTTAAAGTGACATTTGTTGGGAATTGGCTAATAAAATAAACTGAACTGGACTTAATGGAGATGTTTAATGCTAAGAACTTTATTTTATGTTAATTTATTCCTGAATGTGACAGGGTCTGTAACATTGACAAAGTTCTAGTTGCATTCTGTGTTTTTTCTTTTCTGAATTAAAAAAAAAAAGATTTTATATACACGTAGCTACAGAAAAAGTTAGAACTTGTGGAACCAGAAAAACTTAAAAGCAGTGAATCTCAAAATTAAGAGAGTGTAATTTGTTGGATTTTTATCAGTGCAGCAAAATAAACGTGTCATTTTATTGCAGTCAAATGATGACACAATAAAAAGAAAAGTTTGACTCATCCTCACCAAAAATGCCAATAACTGTGGACTTTATTTCACATGTACCTACTAATCATCTTTTGCCATTTTATTATTAGACAGCAACGTACAAGGAAAACCTGTTGGGTTGTGTAAGGGTTAAAACACATATATTTGAAACACTTACTTAGTGTCAATATGCTGGAAACAATAACAGTTTGTCCTCTTTTTCCTTTATTTAGCTCTAGATTAGAATTAACACCACAAAGAATAAAATTATACAGCATTCAGTATAATTAAATGTGCATCAGGCTCTAAGGGCGTTGACCTTGTGCGACAGGGGAAGGCAATCATTCTTTGGTACATTTGTTTTCTACAGCTGCACTGGTTGGCAACACGCACTGTACTAAAGTTACATTGACTGCATTCGGGTTCTGAACTCTTAAAACCCAACGTCATCTTAGACTATTTAGAAGCAAGAAGGAACAATAATTTAAATAATATATTTAGATTAAGTATCAAGTAAGAAATTTACCCTGCTGCAATTATTAACCAATAATGTTTCTGTACCATCAGAGGGGCTTAGACAATGCTGCCAATAATTGCAAGCAGGACAAAACAAGCAGGCGGCATTGTTTATCCCAGAGTTACCAGTTTATTTAACATTTTTGGAGCATTTTTCCACATCTTTGCTGCCAGCTGAAGGCAAGGGAGGAGTCTCTAAATCAGACCGCTGTGGTCAGAAAGATGCTTTAAGAATGCGCTCACAGTCAAAGAAAGGTTCACTCCAGAAATGAACTCTCTCGAATGTCCAAGAGTGTCTGAGAAAGGCAGACAGGAATTCCAGCTCTGAAGCATGCAGCTAACTTGAGTCAAGATATAGTTTATATTTATACTTGGCTTCATGTTAAAAGCAACACTGCTCCAATTATTTTTTGCAGAAGGTCTTGTATATTCCTAAGCTCCTGTGATATGACGCTGTCTTTTCATTTAAGATGTATGAACTATGTTGTATTGGAAGCATTACGTTTGTACTTTGACCATAAAGCCAGATGGTGGAACACTGACTGAATTCCAGCCCAAGTTGTTATTAGCCTTCTCTGTTTTTGTTTCACCTTACTTAGTGAGCAAAGGAGAGTCACTCCTCTCCTCTTCTATTTAGAGCTCCTCTTAATTGGCAGCAGCTGTCCTTTTTAAACTTCAGAGTGATTCAGGAAGCTTCCTTATACAAAATAAACAAAACAAAAAACAGATGCAACCATCCAGCTGACAGCACTCAGCAGTTTTTCCTGCAAGTGGTAAATGTTGAGGACATGCAACACAAAGCCTTTCATTGTTCCTCAGTTTTTGAAATTTAACTCTTCCCATTAATATTTAACTGCTTTGTAATAAGTCTCAGCAAAACGTTGTGCCAGCAGAGGGCGCTCAAAGCTCAAAGTATTCTGCTCTTACGATTTTTAAATTCTGCTGATATTACAAATTAAACTGGTTTTAATGGCTGATTTATTTTATTTTTTTTACATTTTGAAGCTTTTTAACTATTTAAGACTTTATACAACACTTACTTTGGGTGACTTTTGGGGACCTTAGAAATATGCTGCCAGAGGGTGTGGAAAGCATGAGAGAAAGTAAGGAACAGGTTTATCACATGGTGTAAAAGCTGTTGGTATGTTTAGGGTAATGCTGTAATGTTTGCTTCAGTCCCACGAGTGAACTGCTATTTCAGATTAAATATTGGACAATCTATACATAATCTCTGCATTAATGCTCAACCTTATCTCTGATAAAAATGAGTCTTAATTTTTATCAAGGTAAAATAAAAGAAGAAATGAAGCAAAACAGCTTTATTCCTCCATATCTGTTAGTGTTATTGGTATTATTCCTCTATAACTGTTAGTATTATTGCAAAATAATAGTAAAGTATTTCAACAATATTAACAATTTTTTCAGTTGAGTGTTATCGTCACTGTGATTATATTTATACACAGTAACTTAGTCAAGCAGCCAAAAGGCCGATGGTAACTTTAGGGAGAGATCCAAACCTCGGGTGAACAACGCTGGTGATCCACAAATCCAGCTGATTAGTGCATGTATGGACTGTCAAGATTTTATGCAAGACTGACCACTACCGGATATCCTTCCTGTCCAGCATCACCACCCGCGACTCTTTGAAGAACCCTGGATTATGAGTTACGAAGTTTAATTTCCTTTTGGGATAAATGTTTTACTCCATTAAAATCTGACAGAGGTTGAAGGATTTTGCAGTGGAGAACTGAAAACATATGTACAAAGCTTATAGAAACATATCATTGCCCCAATACACAAGCGTCACACTTAAATATTATTTGTGATGATTTGTGGTTTAAACAAAAACATTCACAAAAGGTTTACGGATCTGAATTGCGCAAAGCACGGCACTGCATATGTGTGGACTGGAGTTTTCTTACGACTCCACTCATGTGAGAAGAGTGTGGTCACCGTGTAAAAGAGCCAGCGTGGGTCTAGGTGGCGTCTCCCCCACGCTGGGATTAGCCGTCCTTCTCTTTCAGCCCTCGCTGAATTCCATTCCGCCTTTTACTTTCTCGGCTTCCCTCTCTGCGCTCCGGAGGACTTCCCAGTGACTTTGCGTGGCCGCATTCAGCCCCACTCTGACTAACTCAAAGTCCCAAAGTACTGCTGCTGCTGCTGCGCAGGAAGGAGAAGAAGCAGTTTGGAGGTCTCGACATTTGGCGTGTTTCCGCAACCTTCCCCCTCTCCCCTCTTCCTTAGGGAAACGAGCGCGAGCAGGGAATAGTTTTTACCTGTTGATGAGGTCCCACGGGTGGCAGAGGAGCAGGCGCATACAGTGTGAAAAAAACTCGCTCCAGCACCGGACCGCGGGAAGCGAGTAAAGGACCTCGGGATTTTTTTTTCCTTTTTCCCCCAGCAGAAGCAGCCTTTGCTGGGTTGGTGGAAAAATGGGCTCTCCGACCTCCTGGAGCTGTGGACTTATGGTGTCTTTGATACTCGCATGTCAGCTTGTTTCTGTAAGTGAACTCCAACTTTTATCTTTTGCACTTTTAAGCACTTCGCTGGACAGATTCAGATAAACAAAACATATTCCCCTCAGGTCAAAGTAACACATTACTTCCTTTATGCCCCCTGCGGGGAAAGAAAATGGTGTTTTTGATTTATGTTTTTATTTATGTTGCGTCAGTGGCGCATGCAGGTGGGCTGTAAACTCTTACCAGCATGTTCTGTAGAGATGCGTTTAGAAGTAATGGGACAAACCAGAACCCGAGTGAAGCCGGGCTAAGTTTGTCCATAGAAACAAGCTATTCATAGTCTCCCCTGGAGCGCTGGAGCTTCTCAAACTTTCTTCGAGCTACACTCTCTGTTTTCTGCTACGTAAGAGAAGATTGTGATTTTAAAAAAAGCATGAACTAATCAGATTCCGTATGATTCTTTTAATTTTGGTGCCTGCAACAATATTCCTTCAAAATAAAACCTCCCCAAAGTATGGAGAGCTATACATGCCACAATGTAACACATGATGAAAAATATTTTACAATTAGAGGAGAATGCTTTTTAATAAATAAATTAGCATATATGTTATTGCTCATTTGAATTTCCATAAGTAAATCATAAAAAGTGAAAAAAAAAATCCTGAATTGAATTTAAATTCATTCATTCATTCATTCATTCATTCATTCATTCATTTAGAATGTTTTTTACCATTTAATTTTTGCTGAAATGCACCTCTAATCTAAACTGTAGGTGCAGCTTATCATGTATAACCTAATATTTGGAAAAATTAATGTTAAATTTTAAGTTGTTAATTTATTTTTAATGGTAATGGTGATTAAGGAAACATTTTTTATATATGATGCTATGCTATTCTGTTTCAATGAATACCTCCTGAAATTTCTTACAAATTATTGCTCCTCCCAACCTGCACCTCTTCAATCTATGTTTTATTCATACATCTTCTTAATTCATTAATCTAATCATAAATGTCTTGCACAAGTTGGAGCAAATAAATCTGATTTAAATTTAAACTTGCCAAATGAGGAACTGCTTGAGTAAATCATTTTGTGCTTCATTTTTAATTACTGAAAGTACTAATGGATCAAAATGTAGACATACAGTTTCACTTCCAGTAGGCCACCCATGCACTGTGGAGTGACTTATTCTTGACAAATCACTGACATTACAGTCTAAGAACCCTGCTGTCTTCACTCCTCTATATCTGTTGTATGAATCATATAGCATATGACCATCGCCTTGGAGTTGAGAATAGCCTTCCCCCCACTCTTTGCAAACCCTGTCTGTCTGTTCTCTCACCTTTGCGCCCTCTAATAAAAAGAGCTGTGATGAGGCGGTGTCCGTGTCACCTCTGCATCGATTTGATCTGAAGTGAAGCTTTTCTCAATGATTTGATGCCATCTTGTTGGCAAGCATGCATAAATCTTTCACATTCCTGATCCAGAGCATTAAGCCACCGGTATGTCCAGAGTCGAGAGGGTACAGTGGGATGCATTTGAGTGCCACATTTCACCTCCACAAATGAAACGCTCAGCTTCAAGCTATGTATCCTCTAAAATATCATCAAACCACTCAAATTCCCCAGTCTCCACAAGTCTGTCATCATGTGCTGTGTGCTGACAGTGGAGGGTACCACAGCTGTTATTAACAGCTTGGTAAACAATAGCAGCATAATTCAATTAGCTGGAACCGCAAGCATCTGTTTCTTGCATTAGGACTTTGAACTACAGCAGGCTGACTGCCTCTTGATTCAATTAGGCGCATGTACCGGTGTTACTACAGGGCCCTCCTCTTTCTCTCTGCTGGAATATCACGGTCATGTGTATCAGCTCAATAAAGTCTGACTCAATGCAAAGTCCCAGTGGGTATGAGCTCCACATCAAATAGGTCTCAGCTGCGAACTACTCTGTAGCACTTGCAGGTGAAGTTAAAACTAGATCAGGCTCTTTAGCTTGCTTATTTAGGGCTCATGAAATGCTGCCATGGGACAAAAGTAAATCTGATGTGTATGGGGGTGTTAAGTTGTATCGGCCTGTAGTGCAATAAGTTGCACTCATCAAGCTGTTATGCTGGTTTTATGAGGAACTTATTTTCATTGTGTCAATTCGTCTGCTTCCAGTTGCTGAATACAAACCTGAATCAATCTGAATTTTGTGACTAAGCTATGATGTGCCAGAAAAATTATGGTGAGATGACATTTTAAGGCATCTGCAGCATCCTATGTTGGCCATTGTCATGGTTATCTGGACTAATGTTTATTAAACACTAGCCCCTGTTAGTATTCTGTGGAGAATTTCCTTCAGATATCCAAAGACTCCCAACATAAAATATCCAGAATGTTTCATGACAAAGAGAGGTTGCCAACCTCTTCAGCCTTCCAGTTATTTACTAAAAGTCTCATTCTCAGCCATTGTAGAGTGTGTGCGCAGTAAAACCAGCTAACCAAACGTCATGAACTCAGCTAGGGTTGCTACGTGACGACCTGGAATTGCTAGTTGAGGGGAAGTGCCTGCTGATTTGTGACGTTACATTCCAAACGACTCTTTTTCCAGATACAGAAAACCATTAACTTGTTGCCAAAATACGGCTGGGTGTTTTTTTTAAGTGCATTGAAAAAAGAATGCACTACTGTTTTTCGAAGCAGTAGAGCTCCAAACTGAAGTACAAAAATGTGCAAAATGTGAATTTTGCATAATGGGTCCCATTTAATAACTTTATACATCTGTGTGCTTCTTTTAATTTCATTTTAAACACCTAACTGGTACTGAAATGTCAAATTGTATGTTTTTGTTGCTTAGCAATGGCATTCACATCAAAGACTGTTGGTAGTGTGACCTGGTTGTGTTTGCTTATGGTGTGGTCTCTGCATGGAAAATTATCTGAGTTTTCAGGGCTTGTCAAGTTAAAAATCAGTTAACCTTGGTCATCAACTGATATATTGGTGCATGTGTAGTTGATTTGAAGCAGATTTTGCCTGTAGTTGCATCTAAGGTATAAAATAGGGATCTGCAATGATTGTCCTTTATGTGAATTTGCATAATAAGAGGCAACAATCTTGATGTGGAAGCCATAATCTGCTCAGATAATCTGAAAAACTAATACCTGCATTTGGTTTTATATCTACAACTGAAACATTAGTTAATTTTTATCCAAAGTTATAAAAAGCTATTATGAAGGCTTAAAGATTCACTTAGATCCTCAGGTTGTAGATCCCTGCTATAGATGGTTCCACAAGGAACCCTTTGACTTCATTGGAGATGGACTGAAAATGGGGGAAGGGTGACGTGGATTTCTACAGAATAGTTTTTGTCATTGACTTTACTGGATGTAGTTGAATCTCTGATCCCTTTGATGATCTTGTGCAGCAACAGTTTGATTTATTTAGTCTGCGATGGGATGGTTGGTCTTTCCATGCCTCTAATCCAGGTGCCACACTGCTTTAATTACTATTCAGAGCTGATGTGAGTGGATGGAGCAGCAAAGCACAGCTTGGCAAATACGAACTCCTCTCCACAGTTTGAACAGCAGAAGATCCACCTCCTCAAGGCCTACTCGCATAATTACTGGCTTTGGTAAACATTGCAGGGTTGAAACATAGAGTGGCCATCTTAGCTGATAGAAGAACACTGTTAAACTGACTCAGCCCTCTTTAAGCACATCTGTACATATGGAGCGTAGGCTTGTCAAGCTGGGATTTGTTGACTCTGCAGTGAGGTGTGATGTGGGCCGGTACAGAGGTCGGGGGAGAGGAGTGTGAACCTGACTATTTTTCACAGTTCAGTTAAGTTTTCTTATGAATTATTACTCCGGCGAGACAGACTGTGACCATGCTGTTTCCTGAACTTTTCACTGTGAACACGTCTCTACAGTCGTCATTAATGTTGTTCTGTTTTAAATCTACTTAGAAATTCACTTCCTATGTCAGATGTTTGATGGAAATTCAGTGAGGAAAAACATCTAAAAAAATGCTTGATTGTCCAAGAAATAGCTCCTTGTTTTACTAGAGCTAATATGCACTTAATAGCCAGGGTTAGACCTGCTTTAGTTTACTCCCAAAGTGGACCTTTTACCACTTTGTGAGTAAACACATTTCTTCAGAAACTGTTTTAAATCTCTAATATCTAGACATATGTGTTGATTTTCTGTTGACTCCACTGTATAAAGGTTAAGTAGAAGCACATGTTGCAGTTCACAAAACCAACCACTCTGTTGTGCATTAGTGCCTTCCTTTGTTGTTTGCTTTAGACAAGTAAGACCACTTGTCTTACTTTTATAGCAAGTATGGAAATTAATCACCATCCAAAGGACAACACATTATGTGTTCAACCTCAGAAATATGTGAAACTGCCACAACTGTATGCAGACCCTTGTGTGAAAATTGGCCATATTTCTACACCAGGGATAAGCAATAAATCCACCAATAGCTTGATAATTAAACTGAGCTTGTGTCTCTCTCTTGAGACTGGATGACAAAAGGCTTCTTTCGGGTACATCGGTCTCGACTGATCCCCCCTCTTCTCATTTCCTTAGAGTGAGGAGAAGTGAACTCTGGCATCAGTTACTTGCTGGGTGCATGGTCTTGTACCACAAAGTGTAGGATGGGAGTTCTGTGAGGCGTAGCAAGCCAGAGAAACTCTAGTTGAGATGTAATTGGTTTTAAAGCTGAATGCAACAGCTGCAGCATGCACTTTGGATTCAAACCGAATTACCGTTGTGAACCTTAACCTGTACGAGGCGGTATGTCACATTTGTTGTAAAACAATAGAAACTAAACACAGAAATACAACAAACATGCATCTCCACCTAGAACATAATCATCTGATGCAGTTTTCCCACCAGCTGTGGAAAAAACTACAACCTCACTCAATCACTTTGGTGTTTAGCTGACAAATACGAAAAGATAAAGCAAAATGATGCACATCTGCTACTCCTGAGAAATCCTACCTGGAGTGACACAAAGTCAACATGTTGGTTTTTCTTGCTCAGAATTTGCCTGGCAAAAATAGCTTCAAGTTTGCCTATGCCCCTTTGAAGCATCGGCTTTTATTTAAATGGAGTGTTTCTTGTTTTTAGTTTGCCAATTTTCACTGTCTGAGATAATCTTAATCTCAGTTTCACATTATCACGGTATTTATAATTAAAAAAAAAAAAAAGAATACGTAAAAAGCAATTATCCACTTTGATTTATTGAACTGATTTTGCAGTTTGCTTTTGTTATTTAGGTTTTGATACACACACCTAACAAAGCAATTAAACAAAAGCAATGTCAGTTTAATTTAAAAGAGCCTTTAAAGCAGTGCTACCTCAGTCAGAAACTGACACTCCTTTAGTTTTTCACCCACTGACTGTGTTGTTCACAACTGGAACTATTCCCACTTGTAGTCGCCTTTCTTGCAAGTTTTAGGAGGCTTCTTTCAGCTAGCAGACCAAAAGTATGGAACAAAAGAGGCGAGGTGGGTGGATTAATGTGCTACTTGATGCGTCACACAACTGGAAAAACTCTGGTCACTGCGGGACTTTCTCTGACCCCACAATGAAAGAACATTAAACCACAGGATCTGAAAAATGTTATGTTTAAACCTTAATTTTTATGTAATCTTGCTGTACCACCATACTAGCAACTGGCTCATGCCAAATGTAAGCAATGTAGCTACATTCTTTTCATAAGTTAGGTGATTATTCTAGTGATTTAGTTAAAAATAATTAAGAACAACCTTTTTTTTTTTTACTGAAACTAAAGAATTGATTTTTCCTCTATTTTCATTCTAAGAAATTACTACTGTAATACAATCAGATTTTATTTGAAGGCTTTTTACACACCGATATCCGGTGGGTGCTGTTATAAGGGTATCCTAAATTTATACATGGTGCAGTACAAATCATTAATTTACACTAATGTGTACAGATCCTTTAAAGCCTTAAAGAAGAGTAAATCTGTTACAGTTTGGTACCTGATCTTTCCTTTGTGACTCACCTTTACACACACACACACACACACCACACACAAAGTACTTTGCTGTGCTTTCATGCCAACTTCGCATCCGTGTCGGACTGAAGAGCCAACTCCAAACACAGCTGCAACCCGGCTGGTACACCAGCAGACTGGCCTGCATGTGCTGACATGAGCACACATTCTCAGGACGACCTGTTGTAACTAGAGTCCTACTCTTTCCTTCCACATTTCTGCCTTTGAAGGGCTCATGTGCTGTTGTTTCAAAACACAGACTCCCATAAATGTATCGTCGTCAGATCAGCCTGTCTTTTCTGTCTGGCAATTCCCTAATTACGCCTTCAAAGCTTTTTATGGATCACAGTTTAAAGTTAATCTTCCTTTAAAGGAGGGGGGGCATTATTAGCTCATTAAGCTGTCATATTTTCACTTGGATGGAACGCCGCGTTCAACGGACCTCCAAACAAGATGTAGGAGAAAATGTCACAAATCATTTCATCCAAAGTCCACTTAAGAGAGACAAGAGAGGTAGAGAGACAAGGCAACAATGCTGCTGCTTTTTATCTCATTTGTTTGGATCTAGTGACTTTGTAGATTTAAAGATGCTGCTTATGTTTTGTTTTACTTGCAAATGTACACTGATGGAAAACAACTGTCCTGGGAAATGAACTGGGAAATGCTGCAGGATGTTGCTAAATTGAATTTTTTTTTAATCAAACTGAAGAAAAAGTTCATTTTTATTTTATTTTTTTTTATCTGGGCTGGTGACATACCAAAATGGAACTGATCAGGTGGTTTTGGTATTATATATTCTAAGCTATTGGATTTGCATGTTTGAACCAGAATTTCACTCTTGTGACCCCTCAAGCCATTATACCGCTCTCACACTGGGAAGCTTAAGCAAAAGGTACCAACACCAATTAAGAGTTTTAACTGGTACAAAATTCTTCATTTTCCTGCTTGAATTCTTCCATTTGATTCTTTTTTGTGCATATTTGACACAAACACATGCAGTCTGGGTTATAGGAGATTATAAGTTGAGTCATTCTGGTAGGATAAAACTCATTTAAAGTCTGTCTGTGAATGAAGAGGGCGACAAATGCAGAAATAATCTTTGTTGCTGTCAAAACCAAACTTTATCCTGATGATTTGACTTAAAAAATGGATAAATGAATTTGAGGAAAGGTACTCATGGACACAGTTCTTTTACACATAAAAAATGCATAATTAAATTTCATCTACAAAAACTAAATTCTTTGCTCCTGAGTTATGGAGCCACAGGTGCAATAAAACCAGTGGCTCACAGGGAGGTCATGGGCTGTTTTAATGACCCATTACTGTCACCAGGCAATAAAAACCAGCAGCATACAGAAGACAATTACTCATCAAGCCTGGTTACAAAGACCAACCTCAGTGTTTTTATCAACCAATTCATTAGTTCAACAGTCTAGACTAATAAAAGGATTTTGTCTGGATCTGTTCATTTTTTTAGGATGTTGGTAGCAGAGTTTACAGAGAGAATGGCTCAGTTTTAGTTTGAAATGCTGGGACCAGTAACGGACTGGTTGATAACTTACAAATCATTTTCTCTAAGTGTACATCTCTTCAGTGGGGAAGCTGTTACTGAGGGAAAAAGACTTCAAGTTTGCTAGTTTAAGAATCTGTGTAGGTATAAAATTAAAAAATGCACAAAGACTACTAAAAAGAAAATTGTATTTTCTGACATATTTGAGATGATTGAGGTCCATTAAGGCTGCAAGAGAGAGCATAACCTTACCATGATGGAGAGAATAAGAACAGCAACACATTGCCAGGTCAGACCATAATCAAACAGAAATCAGACTCTAAAGTTTGATCGGTATAACGCAAAGTTAAATGTTTAGAAATAACCAACAGTCTTAATCTGGAGATCTTTAAGCCTAACATGAATCCTTCCGCTTTGTGAAAAGAACAAAAACCTCCAACCTTTCCTTCACTTTAAACAGTCTTTGAGACTCATTGAAATGTTAAGTTAACTGCATTGCGCTTCTCCATTGTTGGTGCTCAATCTCCTCTCAGCCCTATTGAGTCAATCATTGTGTGGAAGCATTGATGTGGAGTCACTTTTGGTGTTTTTCATTTAAGAAGCAACATCTTTGTCTTGTAAGGTCCCTCCCACCGAATACATCCACTCTCATGGGGGTTGCTGGCCTTTTCTCTGAACGTGGTTTTCTGTGTCGAGAACAGAAAGGAAGTCTTTTCTGGGACACTTGGGGTCAGTTCTTTCTGCTTTTTCTCTGGTTTTACTCCTTTAAACAGGATAAATTATATTTTATCTTGGTGTTTTATCAGCACTGATAATCTCTGAAGCTAGTTGCAGTGCACATCCCCTCACTGCAGAGCAAGTCTTTACCTGTAAAACAGAAAAAAAGCAACATCCAGCTCTGCAGGACTCGCTGAAAGAAGAGACAACCCTAACAAAGATGCTGCTGGAGCCTTGATGTTTCGCAGAGGGAGGCCGGTGTGTTTAGTTCTGCTGGCCGCAGGGTGTGAATGACTCAGTGAACAGTAAATACAGAGTGAGCACTGGCTTCCTCTCTGAGCTTGCCTTTCTTTGATTTAGGACTTGGTTTGGTAAAAGTAACACAAGCCTGCTGGTGCTCAGCACCCCGTTTGCTGGATACTTTAACCGTTTAGTGGGTTTTTTTGACACTAGTTGAAGGAAAAGCCAAACCCAGTTGATGTTTCAAACCCCAGAATTGGATTTAAACCAAGACTAGAATCAGATTAATCTTTTTTATTATTATTTTAAATAATATCAGACCCAATAAATCTACAATCAACTGCTGAATGAAAGTCCTATATAAATGAGTTTTTTATGTGCTATAATGAGTCCTGGTTATTTTGACATTTGCAGTTTTGGGTGTTTCATACCCTATTTTTCAAACATGAAACCTTAAATTATGTCATCGGACAATTTGGACAATTTGCATCAATCATAAGTCCTACTCCAGAAGAGGATGTTTTGTTCCATTTTGACAACTGATGATTAAAAGAAATTTTCTGTAATCAACTCGGTACAGTCTGCTATTATTGGTTTCATGACCCCAATAAATAAAGTCAGGTGGGATAATAGACATTTATTTCGGTTTAATCAGGAATCATTATTTAGAATTTTATGAGTCAGTCCAAACAGTGTAATATAAATAGGAACAGATCAAGGGTTGAAACTTAAATTACAACCATAAATTGGTTTCAGGCTGTGAAAGCCTGACTGATGAGCTTAGAATTAGATCAAACTTTTCTACATAAAAACATATGAGCCACCGTCTTCCTTGTTCTTGCTTTTTGTTTCTTCTTTGGTCTGGCTTATCATATCTGTATTTGGGTTTTAAGAACTATTGATTCAAACATAGTTCAATTGGAATATGCTCTATGGTACTTATTTTCTAACCCAATAAAATCACTTAGGTTGTCAATAAATTTAGTGTTGCTACAACTAAACAAAGTAGAATGTCTACATTTTTTATCTTCTTTTTTTATGTTGTAATTTTTTATGATAGAGTCACAGCAGTCATTGGCAGAAATGAGGAGGTTAGCTATGAAAGCTAGAACATAAAAAAAGAATAACATTTTAAAACTGCTACGATGGAGGCTGGAGTCACGTCATGGAAGGATAAAGATGAGGCAAAGCCTGGATACTGTAGAAAGCCTGTGATCCAGGAGGATGACAGAAATATAACAGCACATCTTACGTCTGTTTGCACTGGAAGCCGACTTTTGGACAAGCAGATTCTGAACCCATAACTTTTTAGTTTTTAAGTCTTTAGACACAGACTCAGACTTCCCTTCCAGCGTGTCTGCTCTGTGCAGGAATCTTAAAGGGACAAACCTGTCAGCTGCTCTCCAAAGATCTCACGATATCATTTCTGCACACAGGATGTTCGCCTTTGAAGCTGCATGTAAAGTATGTGCCATAGCACCTGTGGTTTACCGGGTTTGGATCCCCAATGCTAAGGCTCGTCTTTGCCCTTATTGTGAGGCAGCCGAAGCACTGCAGAGAGCTCAAAGGCTCTGGTCTGTGTTATCATGTCAGCTCCTGTCCCACAAGACAAAACACACACTTGGTGAAACTCCTGGTCTATAAGGAATATTCTCTGCTGTTTTTACCTCAGCTCTATCTATTTTTGCATTATAAGCTTTTACTGCTCTTTCACTAATCATGTAAGTTTAGACCTCTGATTGGGATTTGGGGAAAGTGATTTACTGCATAATCAGATGGCCTCAGTGCATTTTTTTCAAAAATAAACTGGTCAACGTTTGAAAGGAGGAGCAACAAACCATAGTTCTGCTGCATTGGTTGGTGATGGGCTGAACCTTCTGCCCCTTGCTCAGTCACAGCCCTACTCGGGAAATGAAACCTGGAATTTTCTGCAGGACAAGACGACCTCATTTCCCCCACAGCAAAGTTTATTCAGGCTTTCCTGTGCACACTTCAGATGTCCTGTTTGACATATGTTGAAAGAAATAACTCAGGTTGGTTGTTTTTCAGCCCCCACCTATTTTATCCCAGTTTAAATTAGTTTTCCTCTTGTGTTCATATTTAAAATCCCCATAGATCTCACTCTTTGTGGTGGTTCTTGTTAATGTATGTCTCAACAAGTAATTTCTTAATTTTTTCCTTCTCAATCTTGAATCTTTGTGAGGTACAGTACAGTTAAGCCACAGAGGCACTTCCAATGTTTTTTCCCCCCTGTTTGCTTCTTTAAATGTACTTCAGTAGGAGTCCCTGGCAGCGGGTCACAGAGTGTAGCTGCAAAGCTGTTCAGAAGCTTTGACAAGTTTCCATAACTTGGCAAGTCGTGCACTTAAAGTAAGGATTAATGAATTCCCTTGGACTTAATTATGCCACAGCACAAGCCCTTGTTGTTCCTATTTTTCCTCTCTCAGTGTATGACATTTGAATTTCCATCGGAGCGTGTTTGAGCCAAGTGGAGCTGCTAAGCTGGAAGCTTTTATTTCCTTTCAGGTTTGGTTCTGTGGAAGATGGACATTCCCTGCCATTTTTCTCCAAGAGTTCTGTCATGGAATAACTCTTTGATTAACAAAGCAAAAACCGAATACTTCTCTCGTCAGAGTTATGTGGCTGTAAGAATAAAGCAGAAAACTTGCCTATCTGTGCAGTTCTGCAAATTAAAAGTTTGTTGCATCCAATCAGAATGAATTATAGGGAGGATTTATTTTGATGGAAAAATAAAGGATCTTTCTGTAACTAAGCAACCTAGTTATTGACTGCAGCTACCGTCATTTGGACTTGTTAAGCAGTTTATAACAACAAATCAAATGAGTGATTTTGAGGAGGGGGAAATTGTTGGTCATTACTGAAACACTGGGTAGTTGGTGTTTGACAAAACACAGGCAACTGTCAAATGTGGCTGTATGAAAAACGTATCTTTTAAAAACATTTTCCTTTAACTTCCAACTCTTGTGCTCTCTGTTAAGTCAGGCAATGCAAATGTTTTACTTAAAGGTGTATTTCCACTTCAGGAAGGTTTTGCAGGAGCCAGAGTATTTTTGGGGGGCTGCCTGAATTTCCACTTCATCTACCAGGGCAAAAAAAAAGATTAACAGCTTAGAAGACGACTCAGACATTTAGTAGGAAGGTAGTTCCTGAACCTTTGGGGTGGAGAGAGAGTTAGTGGAGAATGACGTGACTTTGCAAAAGGAAGCAGTAAAATATTTGGTTTTGACTGAAACTGAATGATTTTCCCTTCTTGTGACTAATCATTCTAAAAATATTTTTTTCCAATCAGGAAATTAACCACAATACTCCCCATGTTAGCTTCCAGTGATGCTTAAAAATGAAATAAGAGGAAGAAAATTAATGTAAGAAATTATTAAAATGGAAACTGTATTGTACTTTCTGAAATTTTCTGCAGGACAGAAAATGCAGATGTCTGAAGACATTCAGACATATCATTCAGATGATGAGAGAGGGCATGACCTGAAGCGGATAACAGGAAGGCTGAACACAGTATGGAAAAGGCATTCTTTTTTATACTTTTGAGCTTTCAGCCTGTCTATCATGAAATGTGATACATTTGGCAATACTTATAGCATTTCCGAAATCTCAGTTGAGGTAAGAGTCTACTCTCTTTAGGTAACACAGGAAGGCGGCTGTTTCTGTAACACTAGACATGCTTATTAGAGCTGCACCAATAAATTGACCTTAATTTCCCTAATTTCTGTGATCGGTCGATACCGTCCTTATCTATCTGCACAAAGTTTTGGAAAGTTTAAACTTGTCTGACAATAAAATTGGTACCGGCCAAAATTGGAATTGGCACTTTTATTTTTTTAAAGGTCGATGATTGGCCAGAAAACTGCCATCAATGCACCCCTAACCATGCTAATAACTGATATAAGGGATTAAGAAAGTTCAAAATTTCACATGTGAGGGATTAATCTCTGTGATGAGATGTTCTTTTTTTTTTTTTTTTTTTTCTCTACCTCAGAAAGCTACAAGTGAGAAGTGAGTTGGGTGATCCTCTCATTGTAGTAAGCAATTTCCTATATTGGAAATTCAAACATCAAACACATATGGGGAGAGTAAAGGTTCAGGAAAACCAAGTTCTGAGGGATATAGGTGTAGGGTAGTGTAATGGAAACTTACTATAGTACATTCTCTCCTGTTACCTCTCCAGACCTCTGCACCTGTAAAAAACTTAAAGACAGTATATCAGGATTCTTTAAGATATATTAACCCAACAACAGACATTACAAATCTCTCAGGTGTCTGAACATTTTTCTCTCGTGTCTTTTCAGTGTCTATCTGCAGTGTTTGTTTTCTAGGTGATTCAACATGTTGAATCTTCTTTGAGTCTTTCAGGACTTGTTCAGGCCTGGCATTAACACACATCATGTCTGGTTCAGAGTCAAGAGAAAAGCTTTCAAGTATGACTGATCATACTTGGTATTAAAATCCTACTTAGATGAGAAGACCCTTCCTCACTTTATGTCTTTGTGCTTAAATAAATATAATAATATAATATGAGCTTTATACACAACTGTCATGATATATAAAGTCAGAAATAAATTAATTTTGCTATTATTTAGACAGAAAATGGTTGGGATTCAGCTGAATCATATTTATTTTTGATTTATTTACTATAAAATTCTAAACTCTCTTGTTGGATAAAAGCCACAAAATGAGAAAATTAATATAGAACAGATGTTAAATATTTCTGATCTGATAATTTAAGTGCATTCACTTGTGTTTACCATCATTATTGGATCACCCTATAAGGATCTTTTTTTGTATGGTCTGAACTGAGTCGATGACCTCATAGAGGAAATGGATGTGATGGTATCTATCACTTCTTCATGAGAAGATACAGGTCTGAATAAATCAAGCTTTTTGTAATATGTGAACCTGTCTAAGGTTTTTGCATTTCTCTTGATTAATATCCCAACTTGTAGCTGGAAACCATTAAAACTGAACTCACTGATTATTTTTGAATACACTTCTCTTGAAGCTGTTCCAGATCACCACCCTGGGGAGAGCTTAGTGATGAACTTCATCCTGGTGATTTCATCTTGGTTCATTTAGTTTACTGGCTAGCAGCTATTAAAAAAAATCAAGGAGGCTTCTTAATTGTTACGTTACTTAATCCAGATTGACATCCATCATGCACCCAAAAGCTTGTCAGTTTGTACCTGGCAAGACATTTCAGGCTGAAGTTTGGGCTTGAAATACAGCTGGGGAGGCAAAGGGGAATGTGTGTGGTTTTGGGCTAAAGTAGTTGTATGTAATTTTCTCTCCACCCAAAACATCTGTTGATTCCACAGAATGAGAAGTCATCCAAGTCCTCCATCTAGGAAACCTGTGTGCGGGTTTTTGAATGCTGGAGCAGCGTTCATCAGAGATCTGCAGATATAGAAACCATCCAGAAGAATCTATGTGTCCATTTATTTTCTATACCCAGTAATCTGTGTAGGGTTGACTGATGCCTATAATAAGAAACAACTGTACTTTGAAGAACAAGAAGTAAAGTTGATTTCTGACTATGCTTAGGGCTAAACACAGATACACAAACATCTGAATAAAACCCAAAAATAGTGGCATGCATTTATATTCAACCAGATTGTAGCATATGTGAATCACATGCACATGCACACACATACACATGCACCTAAAGGATATTAGTGATCGATTAACTTGAAATGTATAGGATATGAACACTTTGGTGGAGAATTGTAGTTTTAAGGCAACATTTACTCAGAACTGCTGCCTCAAAACTGCCAGTATTTTCTAATGTTGATTGGGGGAAAGTTCTACATTTAACCGCCAAGATGCATTGGGTGAGCTGTAGATGTCATGCCAAGCCACTAGATGGTGCTGTGATTTTTGCATGTCATCAAACATGCATAGGCTTCTGACCCTTAGCTTTCACATCATTAGCTTTCACCTCTTTGTAAAGTGTTCATGTAAACACATATATTCCTTATCAGAAATTGTGCTCAAAATTTTCTAGAAAAAAATCTACATTTTTTAGTTCAAAAGGTCATTCATAAAATTTGAGCTTAATCTTGCGAAATTTCTATAAAAACTTGAAAATTTCTGAGTTTCTAAAGTAATTTTTTTCTAGAAAAATCTAGAGATTAATCTCAGAATTTCTGAATTATTTCGTGCAAATTTTGACTTTTGTAACTCAGAAATGTTCTTTGAGCTAAATTTCTGAGCTTGATCTCAAAATTTTGGAATTATTTTTGGTGGAAATTTGCTATTCCTTTTTTTTTTCTACCTCCAATGGCCCTAATAGGTCGTTGCATGTAAACGAGCGGTTAGATTGCAACAAGCATGTTATGATTTAACTGAAAAGCAGCTCTGTGTAAAAGTGACTGGAGGTTTTGTCAAAACTTACATAAAAGTGGAGCTTTGCCTTTATTTCCTCCACTGTTCTGTCTGTAATCTGTAAACACAATAAGGGCCCAGTTCTCCATCTGATTTTCATGCTTACAACACCGCCATCAAAGTGATGCAATTATTGCTTGATAAGGGTAATTAAACTGTTATTCCCTTGAACTTAGGACATGTCTGAGCTAACTGTGCGCTAACTGTTCATCTGCAGAGGATGCTCCTTCAGCTGCAACAGGATGATGAAGGCCTCACCCACTAAGGCTCTATTACGACTCAGTCTCTGGTTCAAGATGTGGGAGTGGGTGGTGGAGGGGGAGTACAGTTTGGCACAAACATCAGACTACGCTCGGATCATCTGGCACAGACATCAGTCTTGCCTGCGGGCGCATTAATAACCCCAGACTGGTGTTTCATCAGGGCTTTCTCAGTGCAGGAATAATGGAAAACAAGATTTGTGTGAGATAATAGGGGAGCGAGAGCAGAGTTGTTCTTTCATGCGGATTTGTGTTTTAGACCAGGTCAGCCAGACCGGCTGAGATTAGGGCTTGATCGGCCCTGAGTGGAGTGTGTCTGAAGCCGCTCCGCAGGTTTTGTAGAGAGGAGGCCTTTCTAAGATCACACTGGAACAGTTCACAAGATCTTAAATGTTAAAATACAGGTGCATCGCACCCAAATGTTTAGCTATTTCAGTGATTCAGTTCAAAAAATTTAAACTCATTTGTTATACTGATTTATTCTTTTACAATTTTACTTCATTTATTTGTGATTGCTGTCACTTACAGCTAATAAAAGCTCAAAATGTTCAAATCTTGAGCTCATTTGAATTACTGCATTAAATAGCATAGAGCTGATGAGCATATGTATCTGCTAAGTTGGTATGTTAGTCCAGGTTGCTGGAAAAGCGGCCTTCAGCTGTGCATTGTTGATTCTGGTAGCTCATCATTGACTTGACCAACATCGGCAAGTGAGATTTCTCCCTAAATCATCACTGACTGTGGAAATTTCACTCTGGACCTCAAGCAGATTAGATTCCAATCCTTCAAACCTTGATTTCTAGATGAAATCTACTATTTGCTTCAATCTAAAAAGAGGGAATTTGGACCACAAAGCAAAGTCCAATCTTAGTTAATCTTCCCCAAATATTTGAATCTCCTCAGTGCTTTGCTTATCTATGTTGCTTGAGAACATTTTTCTTCCTTCTACTCAATTTTCTATAAATGTACTTATTTGCAAAAGTATCTGAACAGTAAGATTATCCTCACTGTGGAGGGTACTAATAATCATCCAGTGGACAGCTGTAAAACAGCTGAAATTAGAATTTAGATAACCCATGATCCGAGCGACTGGTATTTTTTCCACCAGTAGCTTGGTGGAAAAAATGCATTTGATAATAAAGGAGTTCCATTTTTTGAATGGAAATCATTGAACTTTTTGATATCGTAATTCACTGAATTGCTCTTTTGCTATAATTGGAAACAAACTATATTCTGCATCTCAGCACTCTTGATCATGATCGTTGTGTCTTGTGCTTGGTGTAAAAAATAGTCCTGTGGAAGTAAAAAATCTGCTGCAAGTAGTTTATTTTGCTGACAAGCTGAACATTTGGCATTAGTAATGAGGATTAAGGTCACTGGGGAAAAATTGATGAAGAAAGTTGTGCAACTAACTTTCTGGAGGAATATGTCAGATTTTTTCCTATTATGTGTCTGAGGGCTCCCCAAATTCAGAGAAGTCTAAGGAAAGTTGAAATTCAGAGAAAAAAAAAAAGTCTCAATTCTTGGATTAACATCAAGAGTTCTGGGGCCAAAGTCTGAATCCTGAGAAAAAAACAGGATTCTGAGATTAATGTCAGATTTTTTTTTTCCAAGTGTATCTACTCTTATTCCATATTTGTATTTGAAACATTTTAAGAAATGCATTCTCATTGAAAAGCAATGAGTGACAATAATATTTATTTTAAAAAGTCCCATTGAGCATGTTTTATATGCTAAAGCCTGCAGACGGGTGTTGCATTTCTCATCATGATGCGGTTGAGCCCTCTGGTCAGAAATACCTTGCTTGTCGCCTGTTTGTTCATTTAAACGCCTTTTTCGCTAGAGCCTTCCAGTATAATTGGTCTGAACCAGCCCGGCTTCTGCTTTAAACTGTCACAGATTTGGAGGGATGTTACCTCTCTGGTGAAAACGCCCTTCAATAATTGCCTTCCTTCCACTTTTTCTCCTCTGAAAGGTCAACCGGCTTGTGACGGCATGTGCATCAGCAAAGTGATGAGTCATACATATGGAGTAGCCAGGGGTTAGTTTCACTGGGCTTTCGCAGATACCTGCAGGGTTTGCCCTGTCACCACACCTTAGTGGATTTTCAAACAGATGCACTGCTCCCCTTGCCTGTAATTATTACCTATTATTATAGAAGGAAATGGGTCCCTTGCATCTGCTTTCAATGAATAGGCAGGTCACCCCTGCTCCTGCTTTCTTATATTATTGCATAAACTCAGGGCAAACAAATGTCTTTGTAGTTGTGAGCAAATTACCAAATGAAGGCCTGCATTCTGAATTATGGGGACAGGTGAAGAAATCTGCCTGTCAGCTGTTGAAAGAAAGGTACGTCCAGACTTTGTTTATGTCTGTCAGATGTTGATGTTTTGTTTCGTCGTGCAGCTTGTACAAAGTGGAGCATGTTGTCGTAAGCTTCTTGGATCTATTCGAGCCACATGCAGCATTCATGCACAAATCTGAACAGTTGCCTTCCTTTCTAGGTCAACATACTGTTCTATAACACTCAGACAACAAATGTTCTTGGGGTTGTCTTTTTTTAAGTGTGACTGATTCAGAGTATTTTATTTTAATTGGTTAGCAGTTGGTTATTGTGAAGCAAAAGTTTTCACATGATTAATTAATCTTAAAGATATTCAAATCAGAAGGTTATGTCCGGCAGCTGATATTGTTTGTAAAACTTTGAACTTCTCACACTGATTTTGGCCAATTATTATTAAAGAAAATATCATTCAACATATGCTCTAAGTACTTCCTGTTGTGATGTCATTATGTATATCAGAAGCAGTGGAGAACTCACATTGTCTGTGTGAGAAAACAATTGTTTGAATTTCTGATCTTGTGTTAGCAGTTAGCTAGAATGCAGAACCTTAGTGCAGATTTCCAAAAGGCTGCAGACGTTTCCAAATCCAGTATATTCTATGACTATTGCAGAAGAAAAATACTAAAATTACTGTGCTGTGTGTACTTCCTGGTATCTCTGGAAAGTTTTCTCCTCTTTTCCTGTCTTGTAGATTAACTGCAGAAATGTCTCATCATTTCGTATGAAATACAATTTCCAATTTCCTTTTATAAAGTTTCAATGTCATCCTGCTCCCTCTAATTAAAATTTTAAACACCTCACTGATACTAAAACCAGTTCACCTTCAGTTGTCTTCATTCAGTGTTGGCTTTCACACTGAAGAGTGTTGTAAACTTGACTTGGTATTCCTTTCATTCACTTTATGTAAAAAGTTCAGATTTTTCTTTTTTTCTTGCTGACTGACTCAGACCTGATCATTCTACAAATAACTTGTATCTCTAACAAGCAAGTGAAAAACTGTTTGTTTTTTTACACATGGACTACAGCCTCCATTTTCCACTATTGTTCAGAGGAACAACTTGTGAGAAAGCAAATGTTTGTCTTTTTCTTTTTTCCGGATTTTTCAAACCAGATGCTCTTCTACTTGTTTTATTTCTTTTTGGTTTGTTTGTTTGTCGGTGATCATATGGTATTAATTTAAGCAATCCAAATAAATACATTCTTGGAGTAAACAAATGAAGCTATTTTCACTTTTTTTTCTTTAGAAAAAAGCCCACATCAAATTGCCCTCACATTCTTCAGAGCTTCCTGTTTTTTTTGTTTTTTTCTGTCAAAATGGGCTTCTTTATTTTCACATCTACAAACACTCTCACATGCCCACATGAGCATTAAGAAGCTATTTTAGATTAAATGCAGACTTTTACACCCGGCTCCTGACTGTTTGTACTCTTTGAAGCCTTTTATGATTGATAAATCAATTAGAAAAATATCAGGGTTTCTGTTTGCAATTAGCAACTCCAAAGTAAATACCCAGTCTTAAATGCCAGAAAATGTAATTTTTTTTAGCTTCAGTTTTAAGATGGAAAAAAAATGACGTTTAATATTACGTGCCCTTGAGTATATGTCAAGCTATGCAAAGCTAACGGGACGTGAAACATCTTCCTCCTCAGCTTGCACCAGAAAGTTCTGCATCATCACTTGACATTTAAATCTGGCAGACTTGAGAACAAGGAGCTTATTGTGTATTTCATGTGCTCAGCTGCATGAAATACAAAGCCTATTGGCAATGAGGCTCTCAAACACAAGACTTTTATTTGTTTTGTCAAAATTAATTGGATCTAGCTCTCATCTATCGATGCAAACAGACTCCCACTGAAGCTAAATATTTGTATTAGCTGTAGTAGATATAAATATCTTATACTACTTTTTTCTTGTGTTTCCTGTTGGTTGAATGAATAACAACATAGCAAATATATGTTCTGATATAGAATAAACATCTAGGTATTGTTCAGCTCTGTTTGCAGTCTGTTATTTTTGAGACAATCATGTGGAGGAAGGGTAAGTAGAGTAAAGGAAGTGTTTAATTTAGCTTAGGGATTTTATCTGGCGCTCTAAGCATAGGATCCAGCAGGCGTGGTCCTGTCTGGGGGAATTCCTTCCCAGAAGTTCATCAGGGAAATGCGATGGCTGTCAGGCTTTCCAAAATTCTCTTTTATCACCCGAACTGCCTTGTGCTTTTTTAAATGTTTTTTTTTTCTCTCTCTCTTGACCCTCTGTCTGATCTGATTATTGCATATCTACTCCCTGAGGCGCATGAAACCAGATGTGCACGAAAACCATGACCGATATTTAGAAATCTGCTTTTTGAATGAGATAACGGTCTTTGTTGCTACCTGTTCCTTAATCATGTGAATCATGACAGGTGAGACCAAAACACAGTCTGGTGTTCTGTCTGTGCGATGGACTGGTGAGGCATCCCTGCAGGGTAACAGTCTAGACAGGAAGATTCCTGAAATTGGTGATTTAATATATTGAAGCTTCCATTGTTGATACAGTCACTAACCAAATATATATTGTCATAGCCTTTCAGTGTGACTCATACTGATATGTTTTATCTGGGGTTAAACAGGATGAGAAGCCTAAAAAAGGGAGAAACTATTATAGGTGAGAACAGGATGCATGCAAGATTCATTCCAACAGCAAGGTTCTGCTGCAGATTAAAATGTAATTTAATGCAACACATAGAATGAGGAATACAGTTACAAAAATGTTCAATCCCCTTAACTTCAGTGAATGTTATTTGGATTTTATGAGGTAGATCAACAAAAAGCAATGGGTAATTTTGAAGAGGAAAGCAAATCATGCATTTTTTTTTATTTTTTATAGATGACAATCTGAAATGTAAGGCGTGCTTCTCTATTCAACTGCCCTGAGTCACTACTTTGTACATTTGTCCCATGCTATAAGTGAAATAATCTGTCAGTGGAATTGGTACCAGTACTAGTCCAAAAATACTTGCCAAGATCTCAAAAAACATTGAAATCCGTGCATCATTTGCTTTAGATTTTAAAAGTATCAGCACTGAAGTTTGCTTCCAAATGTTTTACAGTGTAAAAAAAAAATATCCAGGCGTATGAATACTTTTCATGGCACTGCATGTGTTTTCTCTTTGTGTAGTAAACTTGTAAGTGTATTTTCTCAAGCATTGAGAGATCAGCCGATAGACGGGCCTATAAAAATTGTAAATGACGCAAGAAAGCTCCGAGGGCTCAAGAAGCTTTTGTTAAGCCCCGTGTTGACCTTGGATAAAAGTAACGAGGGAACCACTGTTTATCTCCCATCCAACAGCTTTTCCCTCAGCACTCATTCATTACCATATCTTCATCCTGCATTCTCTGTTTACTTGTCCAAAGTCTGCCCTCAGACTTGCTCAAGTTTCTTTCTTTTACTAGCTGAGATTTTATACATGTTGCAAAAACAGTCGAACAAATTGAGACAGAATAAGAAACTTATTGTGCAAGTGTTTAACTCCTGCCAAAAGGCTTTTAATTTTTTTTTTCCCCAAGGGACTTGTTCTCATAAACTCCTACTTCTAATGGTTCTGCTAAATTTAATTGAATTAAGAAAAGCTTTCATAAAGTGAATGTTTTAAGATCCAACCTCCAAATTTTCTCATGCTTCTCGTGAAACAAGCCTCTATTAGATAATCCACTTTTTTTTTTGCAGTAGCCCAGCCTCTTGATCCTTTAAGGGTGACAGAACGTGTTTGAATCATGAGTTTAAAGCTTTGAAAGGAGGAAGAGCCAATGGAAAAAAAAAGTTTTTATGTGAAGAAAGTGGGTACCTAAATCCTTTTCTCTGTCTGATCCTGATAATTCCCATCAGGAATGCTCACTTCTCTCCTCCATTAGGGTTCTGCTAAAGAAGTAAATCTCTCTGGCTTTTTGGAGGCTGGTTTAAAATTACCTTGATCTTTGGATTGGGGCAGATGAATGACTTCCCTCACCAAACATAGTAGACCACCAACAGGAAAGTTCCTTGTTAGGTGTGGGCTTTAGGCCACATCTCTGCAAGACAGTCTGTGGGTGGATTTACTTCAAAACATTCAGGACTATTATTAGGCATTAAAGGGACCTATTATGCAGAATTATCATTCTGGACGTTTTTACACTTCCCTTTTTGTCCCAACTACTCCTAAAAACAGTCAAAGCAATAAAAACGTCTTGCTGTTTTTTGGCAATAAGTTAATGTTTTTTAGTGTCAGGTAAACAAGCTGTTTCAAAAACCTTCCAAATGTCGAGTCACATATAATAGACACAGTTTACTGTGTCTATGTGGAGATCTAGCACATTTGGTCAGCTCGTTTTACCACTGGATGTGCTGTACAATGAGTGCTGAAAAACAGTGTTTTGTTGTTAACTTACCATCCAGAAACATCTGGCAACATTGTTGGTTGTGCAGGAGGCTCTACTTCTATTTTTCAAAGCTGTATGGTTGTACAGTTGCACATTGAGTTTGGGGGGTGTGGCCAGTAGCAGCTAATTTGGATTTAAAGTGACAGGAGGCCCTAAAACAGCTAATTCTGAAAGTAGGAAGAACTGAGCAGACTAAAATATCAGTATCTAAGAATAACTTTGTGCCAAAAAATGTTATAAACATGTTTTGAACACATTGTTCAAAGACGCATAGTAGTTAACATTAAAAAATTACAGACTGTCAAAATAAAACTGGTCAAGTCACAAGCCATATTGCATTGTAAAGATTTGCAAGAGGAAAACAAGACCCAGCATCACTGAGCGAATTGAAGATGCTTTGTGTCAATTTTCATGGGTTAAGCGTTGTAGGTGTGCCCACTTGCTTAGCAGCAATTGGCTCTGCCTCCTACCGCTCACAGTTCTCTATGAAACATGGCTTTCTTTAGTGTTTATTGGATCCCGTCCGGCTCTAACCTCAAATAAGGGAGTTGAGGAGAGCTGCCAGCCCCTGCAGAAGACTGCCTCCTGTACTCCGTTTCTCCAACAGTTTGAAAAATGCATGTGTCAGGTTCCTGCGTAGGTCCGGCTCCTGCACAGAAGCATCTTTCAATAGCTCGCCAAGCATAATACAAACAACCTCTCACAACCGTTAAAATCCATAAATGGTCTTACCACTGTGATGGCAAAATCTGAGGAATGTGCAGAAAAGTTCAAATCCTGCATGTGGCAGGTAATAAAGCTTTCAGTGAAGTTCTGCTTTGAAAAGTTTAATGAACAAGACATTACAAAAGCTGAAGCAGGATTTGGAGATATCTCCTCACAGGACCTTTCCCTCTGTCTTCTCCTGCACCCCCCTCTGTCTGCAGGGCCTCTGGGGAGGGTGTAATAACACCTGCAGCTACGCAGCTTCAGAGGTATTTTTATCTCCTCCTGGAATTCCACCTCTGTTCCTCCTCTCCCCAAAGAACTCCTGTCTAAACTCATGGGAACTCGGTCAGAGGTGTTCTTTAACATCGCTTTACCTCAGTGTCCTCCTCACCAGTTGGTAAAGATTGCATAAAAACTACAATTAAATATCTAATTTTGCAGTAGCAGGATCTCATATTGATTTTTTTTATTTTCATAAATACAACCTTTAATTTAATTACATTTATATTCAGTTTTGAGAAAAAATATCTTTCAATAAAATCCCCAGTGCAACAGTTTGTGGTTCCTTCTCTGTTGATACTTTGATAAACTACGTTTTACCAATAAGACACAACAATTCAAAGAAAAGGGGTGTTTAAATCAAGAATCCATCCATCCATCCATATTTGGTGTTTCAATAGCTCAAACACCAAATATCCATTGACTTTTGCTTAATCTGGCTTTCCCATGCTTCATCTGAGGTGTTGAAATCGACTCTCGTTGATGTAGTAGCGTGAGGAAAAAAACACCATCTTGTTCGCAGAGAGGCATTCTTCCATTCTCAACACAAACGATTTCAACAAAGCTCTGTGTGAAGTGTTGTATGATGATTGATCAGAAGTTTGTGAATGACTTGTACTACTTTTGTTTTTACCTTTTTTCTCAGCCAGTGGAATTAACTTGACATCAAATGATCCACTCAATAACTAGAGAAACTTTAGAACAGTCTTCTTAATAAAAGATTTCCATTCTATTCAGATTTCGCCTTGCCTATGACTGTAGGCCTTCACTATATGATACCTGTGTGTCCTTTTCTCACCTGGTAATGTAATAGTAATGTTGAGGATGAACTCTTTTCATAGTTATTTTAGTCAACTGTGAGTCAATTCAAATCTAGCCTGTGGATATTCAGTAACTCGAGAACAAGACTTGCATGCATTCCCACCGTACAGAACACTGACTCAGTCTAAACATCACCCAGGAATATGTAGTGATGTTTTAAAACATTTAAGTTCAGTTGAAATAGTTCCTGACATTTTCCTTGTTTTTACAAGGAGAACCTTGAGGAGCCATGAAAGGTGCAATTTGTAAAGTAAAAGTATTAATGAGCCCAAGTGACATTCATTGTCCAACACTTATATGAGGTCATATTGCAGAGGTAAAATGTGCCAGACAGAGACTCCTCACATCCTCCTCCCTGGCAACACTCTCCAGCTCATTATGTGAAATCCCAAAGCATTCCCAAGCCAGAAAGGATATAGATCCTCCAGCAAGTCCTGGGTCTGCCCTGGGGTCTCCTCCCAGTGAGATGTGCTCAGAAAACCCTCCAGGCGGCTTCCTGATTAGAGGTCAAAAATGATTCTGCTCATGCTGAGGAGCAGAGGCCAATCTCTGAGCTCCTTCTGGATGATGGAGCTTCTTATTCTCCGAGTCGGAGCCTGGCCATATGAATGAAGCCCATTGTGTTTGTCTCTATTAATTGCAGCATTCAAATTGTCTCCTTTTTAACTCTGCATTTAATATGATTAAAAAAAAGCCTTACTTTTCTACTGAAATAGTTTGTACAGTTGCAATAACATCATTTATTTTTCATTTCCATCAAAAGCTACTTTAACAGTATTTAGTCAGCATATTAGTGGTTGGATTGAGAGGATAATTTAGGTTTTTTAAATACCACCACCGTCATGTTTCTATGAAGGGCTGTGAAATAATATTTTTGATTTCTCAACACATTGACATTCTTTTCTTTTTACCTTGAAAAAGCAAACAGATCTCTAATGAAAAGAAGTGTAAAAAGAGAAGAGGAGCGCTTTGATGTGCAGGTGCTGCCCAAACAAAATGTTCTGTTCAGATAACAGCAGGGTGTGTTGTGATGGGTTAGCTCAAAATGTGTCTTGGGTCAGGAAATACAAAACATGGATCAAAAAACTCCTGGTTTGACACGCTCAGCATGTTGGAGTGCCTACAGGAACTTTGCTGCTTCTCCCCGAAAATTCCAGCCAGTTAGGAGATAACATGACTTTGGGAACGGTCAGAAAGTACCGTAGGCTTACCAACAAGAAATTACTCCCCACGGTCAGAATACCAGGGGGACATGTAATTCCCCGGCCAAGAGGTCTTAAGGTCATTCTGTTCTCACAATTTCAAAACTATTATTATCTGGATGCGCTTGATTCTTTCCTGTGTCTCAGGGTGCAGATTTGTAGCGATTCAACCATTCAATTTGTTTCAGAAACTCGTGCCTAAGCTGTGCCTTTCTTTTGTCCTTTCTAGACTTTTCCCAGTGAGTGTAGCTAATCGAGTATGATAAACGCGGGGGTTTCAGGGAGTGGGTTGACAGACTGAGCTGGTTCTGGCCTGTGATTATATGGGACAGTGTGAGTGTGGCCAAGACAACAGGTGGTGTCAGATTAGTTGGTCCTGAAGCGAGAGGGAGGCAGGAAGAGAGGAGGGTGAATCTGTTGCCATCGCTGTGTAGAAACCAAAGCCATTAAACAGCTGTTTCTACTTCCTTTCGAAAGCTTAACTCTACATGTATATCAACACAGCAGGATTTGTCATTAGGTCATTTGGTTTTGTAGTAATGTAAAATTATTTGGAAAAATTAAACAATGAAGTCCAAACATCAGAAACGGTGATTCTTAACTAGAATCACGACAATTCTTAACTAGATTTAAAATAAGTGTGGTCAAGATTCATCTATACATCCCCAAAGTTTTCCCTGAAAGTTGGAAATTATCCGAAATGTGGCAATCAAACACTGGAAAAGATAAATAAGATGACAGGAAGTTGTACACGACATGATTTTTAGCGTGAAGAAACGTAATTATGTGTGATTTTAATTGTGCTTCTAATTTAATGGAAACACCACAATTGCAAAATTGTGTTTCTTTTCGACATTAGCGGAATATCAACAAAGCTTTGCGCACATTTGTAATGTAAACACAGTTAGCTGGTTGACATAAACGATTAACTTGACATCACTGCATATGCTCTGCTGAAAAGTTGAACCACTATCGTGTCTTTTAAAATCCTTCCTCATGGACTACATATCCTTTCTGCTTTGTTTGAATTCGGATCATATATTGGAAGACGTGGATGTATCAGCCAGACACCAAGTGTTTGACAAGTTAAAACCACCTTGTGGCTTACAAAATCCACAAGGTGGATTTATCATTTATCTTCATTGATTGCCTTAGCAGCTTGAACCAACATTCCAGATTGATTTTGTGTTATTTTCCCAGCTGTGAGGTGAGAATCCTTGTTATCTTTTTAACATTTCTCAGCAATTCTTTTCATTTGTGTTGTTTAAATGGGTAAAAGTGTTCATGATTACCAAAGACTGAAATGTTTATGCTTCAGTATGAACATCTGTTTGGTGGATTGACCTCATTTGCTCCACTCTGGCCAGTTTAGTGCTCACTTTTTCTCCTGCTATCTTTCTGTTAAGGTGGTAGTGTCAGATAAACCTCAAACCAGTTCAGATCCCTTATCCCTCAGGGTGCTCCAGTGGGAGGAAAAGCAGACCTCTTAAGTGACACAGTAGGGCTTCAACAGCGACTCTTTCTGTTATAAATAAACAAGAGAGGGCTGGAAAAGCCGGAGCGGCGCGGCCCCTCTGAGCCGTCGCAGGTCTCAGCACCTCGGCCGTCAGCTGTCGTCTGGGGGTTACTGGAATCGCCCCCCCTCAGTCCCTTCCTCACAGTTCTGTTACCAGAAACTCACACACTGACACTATTTACAGACCAAATTACTCGTACAGTGTTTATGCTTGCTGGGACATTTAGTTCAGGTTGGGAAAAATCTAGTCTTCTATATGTCTATTACAAAAACACAAAATCTTACCGCGTATTTTTTGTCTAGTTTCAAGTGCAAATATCTTAGTACGCCTGAAATAAGGCAAAACTAACTTAAAAGAAGCTTTTCAGTAAGATATAAAAGCTTTTCTTTAAGTCAGTAATTCCTTAATATTTATGAAAAAAGTCCTATTTATAAGTGAAGTAGTCTGACAGTGGGACTAGTACAAAGTAATTATTAACTTAAAACAAGCTCCGATTTCTTGCTGAAAACTTACTTGTATATTAGTTTTGTCTGATTTCAGGTGTACAAAGATATTTCCATTAGAAACTAGATTAAAAATACTTCGTAAGATTTTGTGTTTTAGCAGTGTGGCCTTTCACTGTGGCTTTTGCTGTACATTTATTTATTAGAATATTTATTCACAAGAAGACCCTCTCAGTTAGCTCCCAGGCACAATAAGTTGGAAACAGAATAGCTTCATTCTGTTCCTAAAGATGTCTGAAAACCATGTGTTTCTGAATGGCTCTTAATTCCATGCATTCCTTAATACCTGCCTGTGTAAATAGGGGGGCTTACCGTTTCTCCAGTGGAAGACGGTGACTGGTAGTCTAAGTGTTGAGTCCCACTAGGGCCCAGTTGAGGTAATAAAAGAAAAGTTGGTGTTTCTGTGGCTGTCAGTTGGCCTCCACTCTTAGAGACGTTTGGGCAGAATGTGGTCATGCTTCAAGATGTATTAAACAATGGCTTCTAAAGGAGCTGGTAGAACAAAGTACTTTTGCTGATCTGGTATTTTAATTACACCAGATATGCTTTCATTTGATGGTTGCGACTTTATGATAACTTGTGTTATTCCTTTGACCATTTGGGTTTCTTTGAGCTGGAAACTTGCCATAGTAGATACCATTACGTTGAGATTCGGGCTCAGGTGTCTTGTTTCACAGCCGGCTTACGATCCCTGCTTGCTGTCTGGTCACCGTGCCGCCAGCTTATGACCCTTGGCCTGAAATACATTACAGTGACTCAACCATGGTTTGCAAATTATTGGCCTAATTTGTCTGACATATTTCAATGTTTTTATTTTTACTAAAATGAATTGTCCAATGAAAGTTTATAGATGAAATAACTTGAGATGGACACAGAGGCTAAGCTCTAGAGCCTTTCTTATCCTCTAAGCTTTTTCACATCACCTCAATGTATTTTATTAAAGTTTGCAGCACTCCAGGGTTTTGGTAAATAAAAATCTTAAAGTATGGCATTCATTTGTATTTAGTATCCTCGAGTCACCTTTTGCTAGAATTACAACTGCAACTTCTTTGGTGCATCTTCCTACCTGCTCCTCACATGCAGAGAAATAAATCTTGGCACATTCTTTTTCTGGACTGTGAGAGAAAGCCGGAGTACCTGGAGAGAACCCATGCATGTACAGGGGAAAAGACAGATTCGAACCCAGGACCTTCTTGCAATAAAGCAGTAGTGCTGCACATAATTCAATAAGTAAAAACCTGAAGTTTCTTAATTATTCTCGCCCTGATGACTGCTGGAGATAGGCACCAGCCCCCTCTTGCAAGGACAGATGTGTGAAATAATGGATGGATGGATATTTTTCTTTGTGTTAACACTTGGTCAACAGAATATGAAAAAGGGACATCTGCATTTTATCTCTTTAAAATGTAGTCTATACTTGTCCTTTCCTACAGATGAGTATAGGTGCACTATAACCACAAGTCTGCACAGGCCAGATGCTTATTTTGACAGGGCTGAGTGTTGGTGTAAAGAGGGAAGCGTGTGTAAGAGCTTGTGTATCAGATGCTAACTAGCTGCAGGCACTATTTGTTTGCCACATACCTCACATAAACTAAAGGGGCAGACAGCAAATCGCGAAGGAGAGGCAGACTCAATTTTTCATGTGGTTCAAGCTTTTCCACTGGCTGAAGTGGCGTTGAGATTTGTTGTTTTAGCTTAATAGACTTCTTGGCTTAAGAAAATAATAATAAAAATAAAAAAATCAAGCAATATTTTAATTGAAAGAATCAAGTCATAGCCTACTTTTGGAAAAGTACTGGGCTGTTGAATGTATTTTTGTTGGTTATATATTATTTGACTACGGCAGATAATTAATTATTGGTGTGCATCAAGCTCACAAAACTGCAAATGGATAGATAAAACAAATAGAGCAAGGACATGCGCTGAAATAATAACATTACTGGTTTCTGCAATTATTTGTTTTTTTTTAATTAAAGATTCGCAGATCACAAATAACATTTTAAAGAGTATGTAAAAAAGGTAAAATAAATCAGTTAAGCTTTGACTTTTCCGCACCCAAGAGCTTTAACTTAGTAATTTCTCATGACAAAAAAAAAAAAAACATTGAAAATCTTCAAGTTTTGGGTTTTCAAAAATAGAGTAAACTTTTCGGTGGAAAATTATTCTATTCAGGTTTAACCAGTCTAAGTTTAAGAGAGCAGTCAGATCAGAACAGAAACAGAATTATATGGAGTTGACATTTTAAATGTCATTTTCCATATTATATTAAGAATTACTGTCCAAAAACATATGTTGGTTAACTTTTTGTTGTAGAACTCTGAATGAACAGCATGTCTTTATAAAAATTATTTTTTCTTGCAATACCTTCTTACACCTCTAGTTTTTCCGGGTTCATTTTTGATCCGTCTTAATGATACTGAAATTTTCTTACTCTCAGTCCTCTTCCTGACTACAGCCCATGTGAGGTGTGAGCTGCTAAGTTATGGTGTGTTTACTGATCAGACAAGGCTTGGATTTTTGAGCTTTGGCCAGACACTGGTCAGAATTTAACCCTTATATTGTTCAGTTCTAGTCTCCTGATGTTTGGTGCTTTTCTACTTTGGGGAATGTGTTCTAATAAAATTTGATCCAACTAAACAAAGTGTGATCTGTTTTTTAAACCGGACAGTGTAATTTAAACACTGCCTGGTTTAAATAATGTTATTTAAACTCTTAGAGCTTCAAAGAATGCTGATTTGTATTTGTTCACATAACGACAAGGTTCACTTAATTTAGGTAACTTGAAAAGAAGCTTCACACCTCATTCAGTGCTTCTTCCTAGTAGAAAGCCAAACTCATTGTAAAATGCCTGGTATGGCTGCTGTGTGGGATAATAAATGTCCTGGGGGAAGATGGCCAGGCAGGCACTTGAAGCATGCGTTAAAAAATGTGGATTTTTCCTTCACTTTTGGCTCCACTCTTCTGGCCCAGTCTTCCAGAAAATAGTGAGTTTGTTTGTTGCACCCACAGATTTAGCCATGGAACACTTTCAGAAGACAATTGCAGATGATGTCAAACAGCGTTTGTCTTCCATGCCCAGTCATTTTGGATTACAGTTTTTGTAGACATGCCAAAGAGCAGCAGAGAGCAAATGGGCCCTCGCTCATCGAGCGCTTTCTCAAGCCGAGGCTCACGCATCAAAAGTGGCAGTTTGTCAGTTCAAAAACCACTCCAAGAGATTTTTTCCACACATATTCCTATTTTGCCTGTTACCAAAGTGTTGTGTCTACCTGGATTTGACTAAGCTTTTTTCTGCTTTTATTACTCAAAAAGTAAAGCATACGCAGAAATACAATGCACAAGACTTTATTATGTTGATTAGGACCATAAAGCATTATAGTAATTGTGTAAGTATTGTTTTAAAGGTCAGCATAATATACCCAAATCATCATCCACTTTATTCAGCACAACTAATACTAGATTTGCCTTCAAAATAGACCCAGTCCCTCAAGGAACAGATTTAGCATATCAACACTTAAAGGTTTTGTTGTTGTTGCAGGTTTGTCAGCTAATCATCTATCTGCTGTTCTCCACAACCCAGAGGCGTGGTGAACAAAGTCTGGTCTGGAGACAGACCTGGAGGTTACGTTGTTAGCAGTTAAAAATCATAAGCTGGGTTTACGTCGAGCTTGGGCCTCTAATTAGGGTTAGTCAAATTGTATCGTGCTTGGACATAATGTCTATTGGCTCGGGTCAGGTCGGATTTTCTAGTCCTGATTTCTAGGTTGTGCTTATTTACCAATTTTCAGTTGGTACTAAAGGGCCCAAGTGTGCAAAGACAATGTCCTACAATACCATTACCCCTTTGCCACCAGCCTAAACTGGTAAGGGTGGATCCATGTTTTCATGGTGTAATCAACTAATTCTGTGCCTTTCATCTGAATACTGCAACACACCAGGCAACATTTCTTCAGTATGTGTTTGTTTGATGAAAATGTTTCAGTTGTAGCTTTAGTCTCCTCTGCCTTCCCAGCTGTGGTCTTCTGCTGCTGCATTCCATCTTTTTCAAGGTTTGGGTGAAGAGATGCTATGTGGCATACATTGCACATGTTATTTCAGCTACTGTTTTCCTTTTGTCATCTTTAGCCCTTTTGCTAGTTCTCAGACATCACCAACACATTTTCAATTACACTAATGCGGCTCACTGGGTAGTTCCATTTTTTCCAACCTACCTCTGTAAGAGGGCAGATTGAGAGACGTTCTTTGTGTGTACCTAATACAGCAATCAGTGAGAGTTTATGTCATATCCCACTGTTTTGAAAAATACCTTTATATCTACATGTATACAGATAATTTAATGTGATTCCTATGTTGTAGTGGACACGATTTACTGCGTTACAATTAATCCTCATAAACTTTTATCTCAGCAGAATGTAGTTTAGGGATTTTGCAGGCCCAACAGTGCCTGGCAGTGTTTAGAGGGAGGAGGATGTGGGCTTTTTTCTTTAGTATGTGCCTGTATTTAAAGAAAATGTATCAAACTTTCATTCACATATTGCTTAATGCAGTTTGCATTCCATTCCTGTTTAGCACACCCTACTTCTTTCAGTTCAAGCACATATTGTTGATCTCTAAGAGGTAGAGCACAGTATAGTAATGTGGTTAGAGAAGGATGGAGAGGCAAGATTTATGTTTATGTATATACAAGGTTATTTTTACTCGCATTCAAGGACAATCCCTTGGACTTGCATCAGGTGCTTGCAAAGGGAAATATAATCTTTTTCATCTTCCTGTGTAGATGCCCATCATATTCTCCTGGTGGGTCATGCGAGTTTCTGTTCCTGTTATTGCCATCATGCTCTCACAAGAGAGCATTGTGTGTGAAAATCCAAGAAGTTGAGCTGAGTCCAGTTTCTCTGCTTGTGTGACACATCGCCTCTGCCTCCAAGATGTTTCTCACAGATTGTCCTTGCAGCTGTATCAGAGGGTTTATGAGCAGAGTGGGCGATATGAAGGCCCCTGAAGGATTCTTCTCACGCCTCCTCCAATAGGCTTTCAATGTCTCCAAAATTTTGCCAGGTTGGGATTGTCTATGTGTGACTTAAAAACGTGGAACTAAAATCCTCTTATGCATTTTATGTGTTTCATTTTTGCAATGCTGACAGAATTATAAAATGTTCACTCCAAGCATTAGTGGGAACAGCTTTTCCAATATTTCTGCTTTACTAGTTGGTAAACACAAAGAATTCACATAACACCAACTCTTGCAAATTTCTTAATCTGAAAATACTGGACATTCTCTCTGAGATGCCTATAAACTCCTATTTTAATAGTTCATACACCATGATCAGTATTCATTAGAAGTGAAATAGTGGAAACCATGTTGGCATTTCTGTAGAAGCTTACATTAATGGTCTTCCTTCTTTCCGCTCTCAGGGTGCAATCAATTAGCACCAAGGAAAATGAATGGTTCTCCTGGACTGGCTGGAGAACCAGTCCAGGAGAACACCATGCCAAGGTATTTTAGTTTCCCAAGCTGCATTGTCTTTAGAATTAGATATGATTAGATATGGTCTACAATGAAAACCATAAATAGGTGCTTCCATGAATACTGAAAAGCAAATAGCCCAATCTCCATATTATATAGACAAACCGATTGCTTCAGATTCCCGGATAAAGGTATTTTTGCTTCGTATATATTTTTTTCTACTGATAGAGTCCCAACCCACAACTAAAAAGACTAGGAGAGTCTTGGCCAAGTTATTTCAGACCAACCAAACTACTATTTTCCCTATCATGACTCTACTCTTCATGTAGAGTCACATCCACTATTTTGAAAAAGATCAGTGGAAATTCAACTTTATTCAAGTTTGTGTCAAATGTCACTTGCAGTGAAATAGAACTTGTTTCACCTTATCCTGCAAGGCATGTAGGGTGAGTTGTGACCAGCCTTTTTCCTATGTAACCATTTGAATGTCTAACTGTCGGAATGTGGTAGTCGTGTTTGTTCTTGTGCATGCAATTCTTTAAAAGTATACTCCAGGTTAGCTGGAGATAAGTTGTTGGTAGAGCTAGAGGCTGGTGACCTGCAGGTGGGGTTGAGTTCAAACAGTTACTGAGGGCTCTTTATATTGATGGACAGATAATTTTAACACCACAGGCGTGACTCGCCCCCACAAGACTTGGAGTAAAGGTCAAACTTGTATCTGAACTTGAGTGCAGTTCCAAAGTAAGCAAAAACAGTGTCTTATGCTCTCCAACTCTCTTTTATTTGAGATCAAACTGATATTAGCTGTCTTAATGTGTTAGCTTAATACTGACTCTCCAATCAATGTAGGTTTGTGAAGGTTAGTGCCCAGATGGCATCCAGCATGTCCAGATCATACCTCATCCTAAGGGAGCGGGAAGCAGGAGATCATCACGCCAATGCTTGTCTGGTCGGCACAACTGAAAAGAATTTGGCTAGTCAGCAGTTTCCTTTTGCGAAAGGCCCGGGAGTGTTGTTGTACGGGTGTTCACTCAGGGGAGAGAGGATTTGGGGGGTAGGTTTAGTTATTTATTAGCTGGAGCTATTGAAACGGCAAAACTTGCATGACAGAGTATGGTGGAAATAGGAACTGGCAGGCCATGCCGACTGGAAATGCTTGGGGTGGCATTCTGTCAGTCGTGTCTAAGCTTATGGGCAGAATATGGGCAGCCTGGGTGCTGAGATGGTGAGAGCACAGTTAAACTCATGCTGTGTTTCAGGCAGTCAACTTTATCAAGATGGTGAGATTTGAGAGAGGCTGGCCAAGCTTTGTGCCTCCTCATTGACTGTTGAAGGCGTTTGTCGATTAAACCACGGGAAGATGGGGGTTTTTCCTCATTGTTTTTGTATTTTTATGGGTTTGTATGTAATTGCTTTGGAAACAGTAAAGTGAGAGAAATCACTGTGTGTGTGTTGAGACTTCACTCACTAGCTAGCTAAATGTCCTGTGGACATTGCACATCCCACATCTCATTCACAGCACTGGTCTTCTATTGGAAAAAAAAGGTGCTAAGCTAAAATATGGCACTGAGATTTGGAAAAAAAACAAACAAACTATTGTGTAATATTTACATTCCTGTCATATTCAAGATAAAGGAATTTGCTTTGACCTAGTTTTAGCATTAAGTTAGGTGAAGGAATGTCTCCCAAGATGTTTGTCTTTCTTTAAGGCAGAGGTTCCCAAACTGTGGGGCGCGCCCCCTAGGGGGGGCCGTCGTGCCATTGCAGGTTGGGCGCGGGAAGCCGAAAATGTTTGGAAACCGCTGGGGGGGCCAGGACAAAAAGTTTGGGAACCACTGCTTTAAGGAAAGATGCTGTATTGGGGGGCTCACCTCCACTCAAATAGACATTAGACATTCAGCTGCTGGTTTCTTTTAGTCTAAAATGTGATAGAAATGTCTTTTATTGTCTCACAGTGGGGAAATTCAGGAATACAATCAATATGTGATGACGATGCAACTTGTAGTTACCAAATATGTTAATATACAGTGTTAATTTATTTCTGTTTTGGGTTGGTTCTATGACAAAGTAGTTTCTTTGATTTTTATTTAATAGGAACTGAAAGTTCTGATTTTTTTTTTCTTGTTCCTTGTTTTTGGACTGTCCTGTTAAATCCCAAAATACTATGTAAAAGTTTATCACAAAAGCTATAAAGGCTAATATATAGAAGTACTTCTGCATGATAATGTATACAATTAGTTAATAAATATTGCTGCTATTGTGTAAACTGATACTGTGGTGACTGTGAATATACTTTATACATTATGGGAGGCATAAAGTATCCAGCACAGTATCCAGCAGTCCTGCTATGTCCCACTGGATACTGTGCAGTAGGAATAAATCGTTTCAAACATAAACATGATTTTTGTCACCATAACTAAACAACACAGAATTATAGTTGCATACTTATTGGTCCCCTGTTCATCTTTATTTATGTTTGGTGTTTTGAGTAAAATGAGTAATCAGTAAAGTTATTAGTTTGTATGAAATGATAAATGAGATTAATTTGGTCAGTGAACATGTTCTCACACTTTTATAGTTTTTGCCACTGGCTCTTTAACAACTGAAATGTAATGGTAATCAATTTTTGAAGATGAATCTAATATGTTTCCGCTGCTGCTCAAGGTGACATAATGCTTCAGCTGTACACCCTTCATGAGTCCAGAATACTGATGCAGTTGTAAAGAACTGGGCTTGGTATGCTGGATATTCTCACTTGCCCTGGGGGCGTGGAGTTTAAAGCACACTAAGATTTGTGTCATTTGGGCCTCTACTGCAGCTGCTTGTTCTGGCTTTCTGTCTGCTCATATGTGGGCCGTCGTAATCAGCTGTTGACATCTGTTGCAAGAGTCCACATTGAGATGGGAAAGTTGGATAACATGTTGGAGTTTGTCCAGCGAGCAAGCTCGGATAATATTTTATTTGCATGCAAAGCCTTGAGGGCGATTTCAAGTGATAATAGATGGAAAAGTAAACATGTCACAATGCCCGTTTTCCTGTCTCTGCTTTTGTTTTCCCTCCACCCATCTAGACCCCATGCATACAACTGGGTGTAGTCTTTCTCTGTGGAGACTTCAATCCCAGTAAGTCAAATCTCCTTGTTTGTCCCAGGTGAGTCAGGCCTCCAAGGTGTGGGGAGAGGTTCCGCTTCCAGAAGATTTGGAGTCAGAAAAAGATGTCCGGGTATCTCCGAGTTTACTGGATGACGATGAGGACTTTGCAGCTGATGAAGTTTCAGGAGGTGGGCTTGCTAACGTTAAGGGGAAGGGTAACCGCAAACCACTGCAACAGCTGCCCTTAATTCATTGGAGTCATGTTTTCATTATGCCGTTCTTACTTAACTCATCCCATATTTGGAAAAAAAGGAAATGTTGCTTAAGGAATTATAACGAAACATTTTAAGATTTTAGCTTTTTTTTTTTTAAAGAATATAGCTCTCCTGTGAAATGACACATATATATGAAGAAAATGTGTGTTTTCCTGTCATTTGTTTAACTGCTGATCTCATCCTTACATCTCTGTTCTTTCCTCCCTAGACCGGCCCAGTGGGGAGGAGGATGGCAGCACTCCAGAGCCTGACATCACAAGTAAGCATCCAGAAAATCTGATAGATATGTTAAAGATTACGTTTCTGAGTGATAGATCAGTCAACCTTTTAACACTCCAGCATCTGTGATTTTGATTTTTGCAATTTGTGTGTGTGTGTGTGTGTGTGTTTGCCTGAGTGCTGAATGATGAAACCTTCTCTTCCTGCTGCACCTTCTCCTCCCTCGTCGCCAGTTTGCCAGAGTCTGGTCATAACACGGGACTCAGGCTTTGTCTCTGAGACATAAACACTCCCTCTTCTCTTTTATCTTTTTAACTCGTGCCAAAGGTGACTGCAAAATAAAAAAACATAAAAGCCAGACGAACAAAGACCACTCCATCAGAGCCCCTCTGTTTTTCCAACTTGTTCTCTCCTTTGCCGCTTTTGTATGTCGGCTTGAAAAGTGCTTATATGTGGGAAGGCATCACATAATAGCATCCACTCTCACCAAAAACCTATTTTTTTTAAATAACAGGCTTGATGGTTGTCATCCTTCATTATTTTCCCACTTCTGTGCTGCTTGTGCTCACAGTTTTGGACTCTGAACAACTTAATGACTCAAACACAGGCTGAAGCAGATACTTCATCATGGATAGATTTTCATGTCATGCTTTGTAAGTTAGAGGTGAGAATCAAATGTGGCTTACAGATTAAACACTTTGTGGAATACAATGAGCCCCAAGTGACTGTGCTACACTGGACTGTAATTACAGAACACACCAGAGAGAGCCATGGAGAGTTGGTTAACGAGCTGTGTTTTTGAGTATATTGGGTGGATGTGCTAGCTCCTGCTTTTAGCTAACCATCCAGTCAGATACAGGTGGTATAGTGGGATATTTAGCTTCTCTCAACATTTGAACGTCAGTAATTAGAAGTGTACCGATCCATTATTAATGTCTGTATCGGTCCTGATACTGAAAATAATTCTAGACTGGGTATCAGTGACAATGTGCCCAACCCATAAGAGCAGATCTATATTGTCTGTTGAAAAAACAAAAAGCTTTAAGTCAATTCAGCACTTTTTTTCTGTATCGGCTCAGTATTGGCCAATGCCAAACCTCAGATATCTGTTGTGGTATTGGAAGTGAAAAAAAGTGGATCAGTCCATCCCTATCAGTAACATTTTATCAAATAAATTGTTCATTGTGTGTTCTGAATATGAGGAAGATTGATTTTAGTTTGAATCCCTCTTTATGGCTTAGATTCTCATTTTAAAGTTAATAAGCGGAGTACTTTTTGTTTTGTTTTCTCTGTTCTGTGGGCTTTTAAGTTGTTTTTGGTTATAATTAATGACATATTTTAAAGGTTTAATTGAAGCTTATTTTTAATGGACGTTCTTCAAGCAAAGATCAAAAAAGCAAACATAAGCTGAGCACCTGATGGCACTGCTTAGGGAACCATCACTTATCAATAACTGATTGAGCCACATTACCCAGCATACTTTGAGAACTATTTATTATGCTCTATGATACTGAATTGTATTACAAAATGTCACTTTAATGTTCACTGTGCCATAAAAGAGGTCCTTTGTGCACAAAAGCCAGAGTCCTTGACAAAAGTCATATCCATTTCTCTGATTGGCAGCTATCAATCTGAAATAAAGTCCTAAGATTTTACAGCAGTAATACTTCCTTTAGGAGGAAATTGAAATCATATAGACCATATTCTGCAAATATTACAAAACTATGACTCCAAACTTAAGAGTTACAGATGCTGATCTGAGCCAACCTGCAATCCTGATCTCATCTAAGTGGAAAAGCGTGAGATTTTATAAAGCCAGAAAATGCCTCAACACTGACTCAGTTGCAGGGAAAATAAGTCAAGATACACCTTAGATTCTTTACTGTAGTATCTGTAAAGCCAGAATGGAAATAAGTCACCATGTAGGAATGGATAAATATCAGGAAATGGAGATCTGTCTCCAGTGTAAAATATTAGTTTCATACATCTGCAAGAAATTAAGCTCTTCACAGCAAAGGAGTTTGTGGTTTTTGAGAAACGCATTATAATTTTTCTCTTTATTAAAGAAAAAGACCTTGCTATATCAGACATCCTGCTTTTTTTATTGGCACTTCAAGCTTTAGACGCTGATTACGTGATGGTGGTAAGATTTGTTTTGTTAGCGGCACTGGAAGCTGACATCAGAGTCACGGCACATAGCATCATGTGCTTCGTCTCTTAGAAATAGCTCTGCCATGAGGCCTCGCATGAAGCTGAGCAGTTTAAAGAGCTGCAGGAAATTTTAGCCTGGCTGACATTAATGAGAAGGGTGCTGACAGGATGTGATTGTGACAGATGAGAATAGTAAGGTGCAGGTTGTTTTTAGTCCCTCAGTAGGAAAGAAAACATAAACAGAAACCGAAGGAGACCTGTCTTGTAAACGGAGCTTTTTAGTTATTTTCAACCTCAGGCAACTCACTTTGAGAAGTGTTTATCTGCTAATCTCAGATTAACAGTGTGCAAAATATGAACCCAGTTGTTGTCAGTTTCTTCACATTTATTGTTTTCATAAAAATTTCTGTCCACGTATAACTCAAAAACGCTTAAAAAGAGCAGGACTTTCTAGCCGAAATGTTCTTATCTGAAGGGTGGCTTTCAGGCCTGCATTCTGGTCAGTGTGATCACTGCTCCATGATTGGAAGAGGCAGAATAATTCCATATATAGATCTGGGCTGCACAGTCCTGGGAAGGAAATTTAGCTTCCGGTGCTGAATGTGGAATAATTTGCTGAGTGGCTCTGTCCTGTGAGTTGTCCACTCTGCCCACCCAAGCCTCCGCCTTCCTTCCCTTTTCAGTGCTATAAAATAGGAGACACAGTTGCCACATTTGCCCTCATTATGCTGAGTTTCCTGTTTTGTGACTGTTTGATGGGGGTTAAGGCATGTCCATTTCCCCTTTGTCTTTCCAAATCAATGTGAAACATCTGGGATTTTAACTTGTCAAAATGAGACTATTTTAAAGCATTCTTTGTCCATTGTTGCTATTAGTCCAACATAATAACAGTCTGCAGTGTCCTCCAGAAACATAAAAGTAGTGTCTTATGTCTTCCTAACCTTTCATCCTGACCTCCAATCCCTGAGAACCCAACAAGATTTCTGGAATACAGATCAGACCCCCTTCATCCGTGAGAGCCTTCTCTTGTTCCACAGACTCTCTGAAGGACTTTCCCAGTGCACTAATAATGTTGGCCATTATTGTTGGAAATTTAAGACACAAAGGTTACCATGTCCGTTCATTGAATGGACATGGGAACTGTGGGATTTAATTTAATTATTTCTTAAAACAACACACTGGAAATGAATGCAGAGCTAATGCATAGACATGTTTAAAAATTTGAGTTAGCGTTTTTGCTGTCATTACAACTATATAGTCACAGAAAAACACGTGTTGCATCCATTGATTCATAATCAGTGGAACCATGGACTAGCAGAACAAGTCAGCGTTGGGCTGGAGGCGGGGCTAAAGACCGGGCCCTTCATACCCAAATAATAATCATGATAATATAACTTTACAACATCGACATGCCTGCAACAGCGGGACTTACAAGCTTCACCACCAGAGAGCGACTATGTCATTCTGACATCCATCAAACAGACATGAAGTATAACAAACCAAGAGAACAACAGAAACGTCAGGTTATGTGGTCACTAGTGATGAAACAATACAAATTCAAAGCAGCTCAGTACCACAAATAGCATTGGATCATTTTGACACTTTATCAATTTCAACTCAGAGCCTGGAGCAGCTAGCAACTGCTGAAGCTAGTTTTATTGTTGAACCATTGTTGAATTAGTTTTTATTGTTTTTGTTAATTTAAAAAAAGTCAATAAACTAACTTTAGTTAGTTGTTTTCAGCTAACTAAAGAAGCTGAAGGCCCAGATTACTAAATTCCTAGGCTTGCAGTCATCAAATAGTTTAGTAGTGGATTCTTCCTGACAAAAAGCAGCCAAAGTTTGGATTGTTCCATTATCTCTTGAAGAGAAATGTTTCATTACGTAGTTGTCACTTTGACCAGGCCACCTACTTGGCTTGGCTGCTAATAGTGGGCAGAGAGAGATGTGTGACACAGAGGCATTACCTTTCTGAGTGAGAGATTCAGGCTGGCTCTCGGGCAGCAGAGGGACAAATGGGGGCAGCTGCAGTTATTTTGGAGAGGTCTTTGTTGTTGTTCTGCCTCAAGGTGGCTTCAATTTTATTTCAAATGCCTTCAGTCTCTACTGCAGACTAAGCAGACATAATGAAGCAGACCAAACAGAGTTTCTGAAGGACGAATTAGTGTTGCATCACATCCAGTCTTCACAAACAGCTGATTGTACGCATGGGTATGTACAGTTTATTCCAGCTGAATGGTCTTAGTCGCCGATTTGAGTGCCAAGACTCAATCCAGATCCAGGATCCTCCTCTCTGTTGTGCCAACAACAAATGAGTTGCCTTGGAGTGGTTCAGTGTGCCACTCCTCATGAGGAAAAATATGTTTGGGGATCTGCTGCAGCTTTAAAGCTCCTAGCTTCCAGCTTTTATGTATTTATGCCTCTCCCACGTTATGATTTACACCACAGTACAAAATAACACATGAAAACAGAGCACAGATTACAGTTTATGGCTAGAATTTATCGCGGTTGAGTGGATTGTGCTCTTGTTTATCCCAAATTTTCAAGTTTATTTGGACAAAGCTTCACAGTTGATCAGTAGCTTCCTGTTTAAACTCAAGGAAGTATCCATATCGAATAAAGCCTCCCATGAGGGTTTTAGGCACTTTAAGGGATTGGCTACAGTTTTCTTAGTAGTCTGTGAAGTTATTATAAGTAATTAGGCTTGCAGTCATCAAATACTTAGAAGTTTTAGCTGTGAATTACCTTTCTTCCTTTAGGAACTGAGTTTGTAGAAAAGTGAAGAAATTCTCAGAGTGGTTACCTGGTAGTCAGACGACATCACCTGCTTTCATTGATTGTAACTAATTTAAAACTAATTTAGCTAGTTTAATTTAGTAGTCACGTTCCCCAGAAAAATCTGTGAATACATAACCACGAAAAGATGAGTGTCCACCATATGAAATGTGTTAGTGGACATGTTTAGTTTTTAAATACCTAAAATAGTTATATTGATATTGCCTTGACTAGTCAGCATCACAAGGGTTAGCCAACCAGAACGAGCCCAACTCAGGAATGATATCGATTGCAGATCCAAGCTCAGCCTTCCAAGAATAATCTAAACCAAGCATTTTGACAGGGACACGTCAAAATTCAGGAACACATTGGGTGAGAAACCCACAGAAAACCCCTCAACTATAGTTTTCTCAAAGTTTACACAATTAAAATTCTCTAATGTAGTGCTATGTCACTCAGATATGAACAATTTGAGTATTAAGTAGTTTTAAAGTTATAAATCAGTCGTAATGGGTAACAGAAAAAAAGAAACAGATTTATCCTTTTAAAGCATTTCTGTTAGGAAAAAAAGCAGTTTATCCTACTTCACTGATTTGTTTCACTCATAAATGGCGTCCCAATGAACACATAAATCAGTTAATAAAGCTGGTATGCCTTGTCTGGCTGTCACTACTTCTCAGATTTGCAAAAGACCACATTGCATAAGCAGACTTTAAAGTACAAACGGGTCATTAGCTCTAATTAGTTTGGACCTCTGTTCTTGAGGCTTAGATCTTTTGAAGAAACCATTCTTTCTGTCATATTTTTCTTAGATGGTCTGCAGATGTAAAGTGTGTGGCATTTAGTATCTTTGGTCTAACAGCCTTATCTAACAGCACAGGACTGGTGAGGTACAGTCAGTCTATAGTAATAATATATTTTTCTCAACTCACTTCCAGATATGTCAGTAATGAGCTTCAGAAGCCATATGGTTTCCTGCATGTGCAGTTGTGAAACGGCTGGATCCAACAGCAAATGAGCTGTTGTTTACTGACGTCTGTTGAAGTTTATGGAGTGGACTGCTAGACTCCGGATTGGAGCATAAGCATCTGTCTCTACCGTGTCCCATTCTCATCTTTTCTGAAGTTTTAGTTTGAATAAATCATGAAACCGCAAACATCCTTGTCGATGCGTCATAACATCGTCCTTTGTGCAAGTCATCTGACTTTCAGAACCCATCCATGTTTCAGAACAACTCAAATCCATTTCAGGCGACATTATTGGCTCGCTCAATCATCCGAGTGGAAGAACCAGTGAGTCACCACAAAACAAAGAGGGATCATTGTTGATTGTCCCAATGCAAAGAAATTTGTTGGTGCTCAGTTCTTCCATCTGAACAGGAAAACAGGAAGTGCCTTGTCCTTGTGTGGCGGCACCATCTCAAGGTGGATGTTTGTGTCAAGTGGCAAAGATGTTTGAAGTGGTCTGCATGTTTGTTGAGTCAGACCAGTGATGTCTTCCAACCTTTTCTCTTACTTCCTGGTGCGCTCCAGACAGACATTTGGCCTATACAAGCCATTGTTCCTTTAAGCATGGCTATCTTTAACATGTGGGTGGTGGTGATTGCTGGGAGTGTGTCGTTTTCCCGTCTTGCCGTTTGTGTTTATCTATTTTGGCAATACAACTTCAAATTCTTTATCTGATTGTCACTTTCTGTTTTCTCTTTTTGTTTCCCTCTCCTGAAACTTAAACTTTATAACCTCTCTGCAACCGCCTGGCTAACTTTGACCACTCCTGTCTCTGCTTTGCTTTGCTCTTTCCAACTTTTACCCCCTGCCGACTGTCTTACCCCCCTCCACCAATTCCCTACCCTAGCTATTGACCAACTGTTGGAGTCTTGGTATCTGGGACACATACAGAGCCCAAATGAGGAGCAGTACAGTAAGTCTTCCACCATTTCTGTCCGTCTTTTTTGTCTCTGGCAAACTCTACCAGTCACCTGCTCCACACTGTTACGCTCACATTTACAAACACATTCAGAGACGTTTGTATGAAAGCGCGGGCATGTTGAGTTCTGTTTCCAGCTTTTCTGTTTTGCCAAGTGCTTTTCTCTCCCAGTGATTCCTAATGCCAGTGGAAAAATGATGGGTTATGTTCCATAGAGCAACACGGAGCTCATCACGCTCGAGTGACAACACTTTCAATCCCAGCTGCAAAAGATGTTTTGGCAACTTGCAAAAAAATGCACTCCTCTCTTTAATTAGAAAAGTGCTATGAACTATTTCTTTCTTGTCCCAGTGTGATGAACCAGCTGTTACTCTGTGCTTTAAAAATGTGCAAATTTTATGCACAGTAGTGGTTTTGGTTCCAATTGTGATTCTGTGCTGTGGGAGAGTGCAAAATCAGAATTCATCTCCAAAAGTCTCCCAAAGGGCATGAAGGAGAGTTGGAGACAGTTTTTTGGCTGTGGTCCAGGGTGAGGGTTAGTTAATAGTAGGGTTTTTTTCTGCAGGAACTGAGCTAAGACAGAGCCAGCTGGCAAATTAATATATAAGATGCACAGACTATGACTGACTTTATGACTTTCGGTTTTAGTGAAGTTTTTGACTGATTCCCTTTGAGAACTGTAATATATCAAGAAATATGAGCTGCATTCAGAATTTTTTATTTTTGCCTTCCATTCATGTGGCTCTGTAACTATTTCTATTAGGAACTAAGGTGATATCACAACACGTATGAAAAACCTTCACTAAAACTTTCTTTCTGTTTGTCCTGGGCTTGTTTTTAATATCCATTCCTCAATTAGATTTTGGAGTCAAAAGGCAAAACTCTGGCAAATTTAGATGAATATTTAAATGTTATTTCTGGTTAGTCTGATTTTTTTTTAACAAGTAAACTAGTAAAGCAGTAAACCCTTTCTGCAGGATAGGGTGGGATCATTCAGTTGTGGCTTTTTGCAAATCATTTGCAGCCTGTAATTAAAATGGTAAGCTAACCATTAATATAAGTTTGTGTAAATTCCAAGCTTATTCCCATTTATGCCCTCCAATTTTTTTCCCTATACATTTGCATAAAATTGTGTCTAGAAAGTGGACATTTACCTAAAATCTTCCATCCCTTTGCAATCCTACTTCTTACTTAGAAGTTTAATTTAGATACTTAAAATTAAGCTTTTTGCTTTCTCTTTAAATGGTCTTACTGTTGCTGTGGGTTCTACTGTTGGGGTTAAAGGTCAAGCCCCGTGTGGTTGAGCTTTAAAGGCCAAACTCGGCTTGCTGCTCAATCATTTCTTTGTCTTCTGCGTTGGCCTCTATGTGTTAAAAGGGGGCCCTTTTCACAATGCTTCCATAGTTCTACTGAACAACTTTAATAGCTGAATCAGATTCTGAATTAAAAGTGCGGAATGCTTCTTTTTCAGACTTATTTTCGCCCCTTTCTCTCTTGTTCCCACTCGTCATGTCTGCAAATTGACAGTTTCATCACCTTTTAATGGTGGCGGGGCTCAACAGGGGGATTTATCTGCTAAAAACAGAGGGATGCACAGAAGAGAATGGGTCTTGGAATAAAAGCACCGCTCATTAGCCGCGGGGCACATCCTGGCGCTCCAATCAAAGGAACCCAATCACGCTCACCAGTCTGTGGCGGTAGGCTCAGAGAGAGTGGGAGCTATGAACCGCTGTTGACCGGGCAGCAAGTACCCACCCAAGTGATTAGATTATATGCGGGTCAAATAAAATGCTTTCATGACTAACTTTGATGTTGCTCGTCTTTCAGGACAACAATCAGGACGAACTATTGTACTATAAATCTGAAAGTTGCAGCCTGAGGTGCAACCATTCGAGGCTGTGCTAACACTCACATCTCTGTTGATACATGTTCACCTCAGTGTGTTTTCATAGGCAATGCACCGTTTACATTGCCATAAATGAGGCTTTTCTTCTCCTGGAATGAGGTGTCTTGAGGAGGTAATGCTGTTTTGGAAGAAAGAAAGGGCCTAGTAATTTTTAGTGACCACATAGTGTGCCTCTGTGGCACACAATCTTTTTAATTAAAACACTCTCTCTAGATGTGGTACATGGTTATTTTCAGTTGGATCTTCAAATATATGTATTAAATTAGTGATTTTTATATGAAAGGTCTGATGCGTGCCTCAGCTGTAATTAGAAGATTCAGTAAACAGCTGTCACGCAAGCATATTGGATGTCTTCTCATTATTTTTCCAAACAATTTAATAGGAAAAGGATCTTTATTTCAAATGTGACATTTGCATTTGGGTGTCATCCAAGGAGCTCTCAGTGGATGCTAAATGAGCCATTTGAACGCTTAACAAAACAAAACAAATCAACAACCCAAACACTAGGAGTAACCTAATTATAATTTTTCATTCAGTAGTGTAAAAAAAAAAAGATGGAAAACAATAGAGCTATTTGGTCAATGACAATAGAAGACTTTTATTGAAATAACTTGCTAAATAACTATTTCCAGTCGGTAGATGAACATTTTTTTCACATTGTTAATGATGCACTGATCAGTGATTAGCAGGGATCAAAATTTGGCCCTGACTTGTGATCTATAGGTCAAAATTCATCATTTAGTTAATCAAAACTGATGTTATTGTTATTTCTTTTGTTTAATCACAAATTATTCACAAGAAAGTAGCAAAGAAATACAGAGGTTGAACAAACTCTGTCTTACTTAGAATCAAAAGGATCAGGACAAATATTTGATGCAGTTTGGTTAACTATTATATATACCATTTAAGCTCATAGTCCATGTTTTTGGGCAATGAGAGGAAGACGGAGTACCCGGAGAGAATCACACATGCATGAGGAGAACGTGCCAACGATGTACAGAAAGGCCAGGATTTGTACCCACAGCCTTCTTGATAAGGCAACAACGCTGCCAGCTGGGTCAACATGTAACCCAACATTTTTCCGTTCAATTAAAAATAAACGTTTATTCAAATTCAAGTTTATTTATTAGAAGCCAAAATTTTGAGTCAGTTTCAGACCTAAAATAATACTCAAAATGGATATTGAACACAGAAACCTTATTGGTGCATTTCAATTTATTATATAGTGAAATTATGAGATACAAATTGTAAATACATAAATGTCTTTCTTATGTTTTCCTATGAAGCAGCCAGACTTTCCTGTAATCTTTTAAAGTGGTCCTGTAGTTAGCCCTTCATACTTTGAAGTCTTTTTGGTATCTACTTGGAGGGATACTGTTTTTCTTTAAATTCTCCCTAGTACCTTAACTTTTCAAGTGACATGTTCATTTTTTAAAATAGGCACTGGACTCAACGGATGAAGCAGCATTTCAATCTTTACACACTTGCTTTGTATGGAGGTGTCTTAAACATACCAGTTTTCATACACTTTCTACACAAAATAACAATGTTTCCGAGACATAAACAGCCTTTGTATACATGTTGGGTAATTTCCAAAGTCCATGAAATTCCTTGGCACATCTCAGTATGGTGCGCTGTGACCTTTTATGAACATAAATGGATTATTGGGCAAGTGGAAAACAAAAGGAGGTGTAGCATGCCTGAAAAGTATGTGCAGTGAGTAAAAAGGATAAACAAAGAAAAAGCTAGCAACTGATTGACTTGAGGATTTACTCATCCTTCAATTGATGTACTATTTATCTGGCAAGATGTTGGCTCAATTCTCACTAGGAAATCCCACCGTTGATGCAAAAATAATTTTTAATGTCAGCCAAACTGTTTTACCCTCAGCATTTCTACATGGCATCAAAAGTAGAAGCAAACATGTTTCAGTGTCTTTAAAAAGAAAGTGCAAAACACATTTTAAAAAGCTTGGCTTTTGTTTGGACTCGAGTGATTAATATGACAGAGTTATGATTCATAATCACATATACTGGAATGTTTTTTCTTGTTGTGAATATAGAATCAAATAAAAAATAAATATTGCTTTAATTAATTTGTCCATAACTTTATGTAAAATTGAAATCACTAAATACATAGAAAATAAAATCTTACACTAAGTGGTGCTTGTTAGAAATCTCTTGGATTTTATTTATTGACTAGTAGTCTTTATACTAATGTCTTTATACTATTATGGCGTTTGTTGAAACTCTTTGTGCGCATGACATCGGAAAGGAAAGAATACCCACTCACCACAAGAGAGGCTCACTTTAAAAATCTCAGCACAAAATCACAAAATGGCCCAAGTAGCAGAATTCCTTTGTTGCTAAGCAACGTAATGATTTCTGTTTGAATTCTGAGCAAGTCGCACATCCAGCTGCCATGCCTTGTTTGCCAGGAAAATATCATATAGTCTGCATCATATCTTTGTTTCTCCAGTCTCAGTTATCATATGCAGACCAACTTTGATTAGCTTCCTGGATGATGTGAAATGTCACATTTTAGAACATTATCACCAACTACTCTAAGGAGGAAACTCCTTAGATTTTGCTCTTGGTATTATTTTCCCAGACAAAGTCCCATGAACTAATAATAACAACAGGTGGGCAACTATAACTAGGAACAAAAATTTTTTTCTGAATATCCAAAATACAAGTACTGGATCATCGTTTTCCCCCCCAAATAAAACAGCACATTTTCAATATAAGTGGTCTTTATAAACCTTGAATAAAGCTGTTATATGACTAATTAAAAGAGGTAAATAAAAGAGTTACTACTTTAAAGACAAAATATAAACAAGCAAGTGCTGTAACTCTTACGAATAGACACCCCAATAAATTGTGTCAGATAATGTTTGAAGCCTATAAAAAGTCATAAAAGTGCATTGATGGTCAGAGGAAACTGACTGGAACAGAACTGTGCAGAAGTAATAAATCATCTGTAAACCATATGAATAAGGAGGGTTACTTGGCGTTTCATGACATCCGGTGGGAGCGTGTCAAGAACAATAATATTCACAATCTGAAAAGAACAGATGCAGATGAAAGAACTGGAGGTTTAGAGAGATCTATATGTGGCCTTGCTCAGATTTTGCAGCGATGCTTACATCCCATGTAGCATAGATGTTAAATTAAAGAAATGCAATAGTATGCCTGTAGGTGATAAAATGTCTACTTAGTGGGCACCAAACAGAACTAATTCATAAAGTCCCCTAAACAAAGATAAACTCCATTATTTGCTGGCATCCATGGTTTCCAGACCTGTTAATGAATATGGTGCTGGTTATGCATGGTTGCTCTTAATGTCCACACAGCTTATTTCTTTTTCTGACTCAGCAGACTCCTTCTCAACATTTAAATCCTTGCCTTTGGCTTGACAAGTTGCATCTCACTCCAAGAAGCAGCACAAATATTGCCCCTCTCACTAATCTTCCCGCTTTCGGTCTGAATTCAGAGGCTGGACAAAATGTTGGCAGCAGACTAAAAATGGGGCACCCCGTGAGCCACTGGCTATTTTAAGTTTCACAGACTTGGCCTGTGACATTGGAATTATAATAGTACCGCTGACATTTCAGCTTATAATGAGCAACACATAAAATGCATCAATGTACGTTATAGAAGAGATCTGTAGGCTTGCCTGAAAGGAGAGTAATTAGCTGAAGACTGTGATGAAAAGATCATCGGGTCAACACAACTTTGGAAACAGTTAATCCTTTAAAATGCCAGGCTACATTAATTTGTTTCTCATGGGGTCATAAAAGCCAGCTACAACAGCTTGTTTTCCATTGAATTTAGAGAAACTTTGACCTTTTCACACTTTATCGTGTTAGAACTGCAAACTTAAGTGTAGTTCCTTGGAAAAAGATGTGTATCTCTATATTTTCTAGAAGTAAAAAGCCGAAAACTGACACCCCTAACTAAATTGCACAATTATGTTCTACTTCCTTTCTGTCATATAAATACCCAATGTACACAGGAATCTTTTGTTGTAATTAGGGTTGAACAATAAATTAGTAATATATATTGCAATAGACCAGATGGAATATTAAACAATTTCACCAAAATCCAGAATTGCACAGCATTCTTGGAGATTTAGATAGAGGAAAGGGTTTGCCGCTCAATCTCTCACAGCCGTCTAAGCTGAGTGGCATCAACCATAACTCACTCACTCTTTGGTTATCTAGCAACTCACTCACTCTTTGGTTACCTAGCAAGAACTGTATATTGTTCAGCCCAAAATACTAAAAGGTGTAACTGGTATTACTGGTATTACTCTTGCTATCCATGAAATTGATAAGAATGACTTTTTGATTCAGTTAATTTAAATCCATGTTGACCTCCCTTAATATGAGGGCTAGGAAACACATAGATCACTGTAATTAGTTAAGAAAAAGAAGCTTTTGTCTTTTTGGTAGCTCAAACAACAGTTGTTGTGTGTAAAGGTTCACCTATCCGAAGCTAAAACTGACTTCTAAAACATCTCTAGAGCAGTTGGAACAATCTGAATTTTAATCCTCAAAAACCTACCATTCTATGCTGCTTAAAACACAGGTCATCACAGCTATCTGCAGCCCATGTTAGAGTTTAGAGTGCTTTAACCTACACCGGCTGACCTATATGTTCAATGACCCAGTCGTTCCAGCTAATAAAAAACCACTGAGAGGAATGGATATAATCCCTGCTGCATTCCCCTCCAATGCTCTCTCACCTTCCTGCCTCATATGTTTGACTTGGTTGATGTGGAGGGAATGCTGAAGCCCTCTTCCAGAGTCATTCACAGAGGATTTACTTCTTCCTCACTGCCGCTCGCACAGCAGTGATATCGACTTGGAAGTCCGACTCAACAACCGCCAAAGTTGCTGCAGGCCTGATTTTATTGATCATATTTTTGTCAGATTTCTGCTACGATTTATGAGTGTTGACAGTTTGTCTCCTTCTGCACAATAGAAATCAGAATTTACCTAAGATACTCTCTTACTGTGTGTGTTCACTACATAGGCACATACATATAGAAGTAGATGCCATAATTTGTGGCTTTCTAAAGTATTCAGCCAAAGGGAAATAAATGTCAAACATTATGACATCACTTGATTATAATGTGTAAGCTAGTAGTGAGTCTATGGTCCTGGTTTGTTACCGGGGTTTGATTTTCTCCTCCCCTCTTTCCTTCTCCAGTTTATTACCGAGCTCTTGTCAACTTCACCAACTCCGTGGTTTATGGCCCTGAACTCGAAGACATCTTCTCTCCAGAGTATAAAGAGATTTCTGAAGCAGTGATGGACACGGTACGTCTTACGACCACTTGAGAAATCCGTGCTTGATATGTCAGAACCTGCTGATTTAAATATTTGTGAGTTGGTTGCTTTAAGCATTCTCTTTTCCCTCGACAGCTGGAGTCTGAGTACAACAAGATTCCAGGTGTCCAGACGGTTAATGTGGTCCTCATAAAGTAAGAGCACAAACCTTCTGAATCAACCCTGCTGACAACCAAAGTATATATCCTGCTACTGCTGCAGGATATATACTTTTTGCTGCTACCTGTTTGGGTTATTCTGGCCTGGCCACTTTCTTTGTTTTTGCCATAAAGGTTGGCCATATTCAATAAAATTTCAACAGTTTTGGAGGAAATGTTAAATTAAGACCCTGAAGGTATTCCCTCTCTTGCCATAAAGCATGTAGCTTCATCAGAACTGTCTTACTCTCTGCAGAAAAATGATAAGAGAGGATGGAGTTGATATCTTTGTGGAACTTGACGTGGGCTCTGAATACAACAGCAATGAAGAACAGATCCGCACCGTCCTCTACAACGTAGTGAAGGAAGGAGCTATTGCTTCCTACGTCACATCAGTCCAGGGGTTTCAGTTCAGGCAGCTTGGGAAAGGTAAGAACAATAATACCTCCATGTTTTAGCAACTTAAGGCCTACCGGGACAATAGGCAGTTCCTTCAATGTTTGCCTTTTTTCTAGTAGAAACTCTGCCTTCAGTGGACCCTATAGCAGTGCCAGGTTTGTACTGTACCATGCCTGCTGCATGGTGAGGAGGCTGATTGTGCTGTAGAAACTGTAGAATGACTATAGTGCATTTATTCTGCTGATATTTTATGATGCCCATTACTTCGACATGTACATGCGGTCTGGAGAATGTTTTGCATGGAAGCACCAACGTAGAGTTTTGGCTGCGATCCCTGAGGTCCAGTAGTGCACAGAGAACATAAAGGACCTTTGCATGGCATGAGTTTGATGAAAAGATGCTTCTGTTCTCTGCAACTTGAGGCGGCATTCGATACCTGCTAGTTCCACTGGCCAGGAGAACAAGCATGACACCTGATAGGATTTTTACTGGACATGTTAATTGCTGAATGGGTGGATTTCCTGTAGAGCTGTTTTCACACATGAACACTGAAGACTGTCCAGAAGATACATAAAAACATTAATAATTAAATTTAAGGCCAATTTAATGTCATATTCAATAAATTACAATGTGCATTCCGATGAGATTTGTTTGTCAGATTAAAAGTACCTTTTTTTGAAATAACTGCCTGTAAGCTGGTATTAAACATAAAGACAAGCCAGTATTTCTGGAATAAAAGTGTTTTTCTTTTTTATTAACTCTAAGCATAAAATCCTATTTGTTTTGCCAATGAAATAAATAAACTTTTCAATAATCAGATTGTACTTCAGATATACCACAAATGTTTTTCATTCACATCCAATTCAATCAGATCCAGTTCCAGCTACATTCAGATTGATTATAATTATACAATATTTCAATGAAACTCAGTTAATCACGCAATGCCAATTGGTACAAAACGGTTATCTAAGAAAGCTCTGCTGATTGCAATGACTTATTGACTGCAATAATTCCTAATTCAAAGCAAGTGTTTGGTCACAGTAGGAAGGAATAACTCCCTTTTAGTAGGATGGAGCTTCCGTGTGGATCTTTTAAAGGAGAGATGGGATATAAACAGAATCACCCAGCCAGGCATACTCTCCATGGGAAAGAAAAAGAAAAGAAGAACAGAGTTGACTGCAGCAGATGCATAAACAGCTTTATCTAGGAGTGAAACTCAGTCAAAAACACTTTCTATGAGGAGAAAAAGCCTCTTTCACAAGGAATTTTGATTTAATATTCACTTCAACTCAGCAAGAACTGCTTTAGATTTTTTAACCTGTTTAAAATTTTCACGTTTAAAACTCTTAACAGGTGTTCTCGTGTGAAAATGGCTTATATGTGTCTTATCTGGCTTATCAAAGCTTTTGGGGTTACCCAGGAAAGTCTATCTTATCTTGTCTTTCTCTCATAGTCTGTCCTGCATAGTTTTTCTGTTGTCCAATCCTGCCTTTTCATGTTGACCAGTTTTATCCGCTTTTGTCAGATTTAATATTTTAAGTCTGTATGCGCTCTTGTTTACCTTTCGTGGTTTGCTTGTGTGTCTGGTTTTACTTGATTTTTGATCATAAATTGTATATGACTTTTTTTATATTTCCAGTCTACTTTTGAGTACTTATCAACTCGTCTGTCTTTTTTTTTTGTCTGTGCATCAGACCTTTCCAGTACGACCACTTAGAATGGAAATGATTTATTTTTTATCGACGCCATGTATGGGTTGCTTCATATAGTCAGTCAATGTGTTATATGTGCTTAAATGTGACACTAGAATAGCCTGTTGGCTCTTTGCTCTGCATGTTTTGATCCTTGTTTGTATTGCCCTTTTGCATTTGTCATAGTAACGCCCGTTAAAAGGCCTTGCATGGCTGACGAGTACAGGTGTAGCGATGGAACATGCATCCTGATGGACTACGTATGTGACAACAGACCCGACTGCACAGACTTGAGTGATGAAACCAATTGTGGTGAGCGCTTTCGAATGACTGGTTGAGCTTTGTGTTATGGCTGTCTGATGTGCCACACCTTCATTGACTTACATGTAACTTTATATCACACCTGTATTCATTTACAAAGTTTAATTAAAAATGTGTTCCTAGATATGATCCGCCCTGTGGTCACCACAACCCCTGCTGCTATCACTCCTACTCGTGTTTCTGGACTATTGGACCCCCAGCCTCCCATCCCACCTCTTCGGTGCAAAGCAGATCAAGCTAGATGCCAGAGTGGAGAATGTATTTCTCGAATTTTTATTTGTGATGGAGAACGGGACTGCCAAGATGGTAGTGATGAACTGAGATGTGGTAAGTCAGATTTCTTCATAGATTTAAATTTTTGAAAACTATTCAGGTTTAGATTCGCCTTTGCCCTTTCATAACCCCATGACTTCCTCATCTTCTACCACATTGCACTTGCTTGTAATTTCCTCCAAACCCATTTTCCATGTGGTACAGATGTCCTTACCCTACTCCTACCCTTACTCTAAATGGTTTATTACTATTGCCAATAAAAACTTCTACATTTGAAAATTTTATGTTTTTATTCTGAATAGTTATCTACATTTGTTGTATTATAAATATAACTCATAGGTGCTACCTGATAGATACAGGTAGATATTTGGTTTAAAAGTTATTTTAATATCTAGATTTGTTTTTAAACATTAATTAGAAGTTTAGTAGTCTAGTCGAGATTAAGTAGTGTGCAAAAAAACAAAAACAATAGCATCCGGTGAAGAACTTATGACCTTTACTACGGAAAAAAAGAAGATAAAATTAGTTTACAATGAATGAAATGAAATGACATTAGACTTGCATAGCAGTTTCCTGCATACTTAATGTTAAATCCAATAAAGCTTTTGGATTCATGCTTTTTGGAATTTTAGCATTTTAAAGATTTAAAAAGAGTCTAAAGGTATTCTTATTTTAATCTACTTTTAGTAAAAACCTATTTGAAAAGTTTTTAATTGTTGTTTTTTGTTGTGTTTTTAATCATGTTTAATTTGCTGTGTTCTTTCTTTGTAAGCCACTTTTATTTATGAAATGTGCTACATAAGGTTTATATTGCAATGTATTAACATACACAGATAAAATGTTCTATGATCTATTGACTGACAGATCACTGATCTTCAGAACTGAATACGCTCTATCAAAATAACATCCTTGAGTAAAACTTGTTCATTTCATCCCCGATTAACAAAATCTTTCTCAGGCACTCCGTCTCCCTGTGAGCCCAATGAGTTCAAGTGTAAAAATGGCCGCTGCGCCCTCAAGTTGTGGCGTTGTGATGGCGACAACGACTGCGAAGATAACTCTGATGAGACCGACTGCCGTGAGTCATCGTTACTTTTATGAGAAAAATATTCTGGTATTTAATTTTGTTGTTAGAAGGTTGCTACCGATCAGAAAGTTAGAAGTCATCCATCTTTTTTTATCGCCACAGCTACCAAAGGTCCCAATGACAGATGCAGTCCTGAGCAGTTTGAATGCAGTATTGATAAAAATTGCATCCCAGCCAGTTACCAGTGTGACGAAGAGCCGGACTGCGCAGATCGCTCCGATGAGATCGGCTGCAGTAAGTCATACTCGATCACCCAACAATCTTTCTTTTGCTTGTGCACATTTCACATTTTTCTCTAAGTTTCTGAATCTCTACTTGGAACTCCAACTAATTTGTTGGAAAATCAAACTCTCCTCGAACGACACAGCTTTTCTCAAAGTTTTCATCTGTCAGAATTGTCCATCTGCTGCAGACGCTTACAGTGCTTGACAACGCTATCTGTGCCACTCAAACGTTTTCAAATATTGTCACATGAACTAAAATGTTTTAGATTAAGGTATTGTCCGAGAGACTGACACAAAGTCACAACCATGTTTTACCATGGGACTGCAGGGTTCAGGTTGATGTGCATTGCAGCAGCATTTCAGCCAGTAAATTTTGTGTTTGCCTCATCTGACCTGAGCATCTTCCATATGTTTGCTATGTCCTCTATATTAGCTTGTGACGAACTTGAAATAGAGTTTCTTTTGATTTCTTCCTTCGATTTGAAGCCAGATTTTAGTAGTCATGTCTAATAGTCGTTACGTGGACATATTCTTCCACATGAACTGTGGATTTCTGCTACATAAATTGGCCTGTCTGTTTTGAAGATTTAAATGTACTTGTAGTTGTTCACAACTCTTTCCACTTTTAGGAGATGAACTGAACTAAAATGAGAATGCATGATTCTGTTGAGCCTCTGAAGCCTTCGCAGAACAGCTATCTGTGTTTGTACTGAAACTGACTGAAGCTGTCAACAAATAAAAAAATCGTTTTCAATGTTTAGGTATACAAGATATACGTAAAGTAGCATAGTTATGTGCTGTTTTATATTGATCTAGTAATAAAATACATACATGTTTGTGATTGATTCATGACAAAATGTAAGCATGTAAACATGTAGAGATATGACTATTTTTGCAAGCTCATTATGACTTCCCTGGGTTCCCGAGCTTCAGTCATTCTTATGTGTGTTGGAGCATTTTGAGTGTTAGCTGCTGTGGTTTTCACTGTTTGCAGATCCTCCTACTGTGGTGAGCCCGCCAGAGGAGTCAGTCGAGGCAGCGCGGGGGTCGACTGTGACGTTCACCTGTCAGGCTGTTGGCATTCCAACACCCATCATCACCTGGAGACTCAACTGGGGGCATATTCCCAAAAGCGACAGGTTGGGTTTTTTGAGACACTCCCCCTCTGTAGACTATATTCGTTGTACCTTCATTAGTCAACAAAAAAGCGCTACATTCCTTTGGGAATGCTTTTTATTGGTGCAACTGGCATGTTGCTAAGTAACTAACAAGATGCCAATTTTTTTTTTCCCAGCAGAAAACTGCAATTACGGATTTATTTGCCTGTTCTTGGTTTTTGACATGAACCCCTCCTACTTTTAAGTTTCATTGCTGACTCCATGCTTCAAGGCCTGTGATTTTAATTAGTGAGAAATTTGCTGTGCACTCTAACTCCGATAGCTGCGGTTTCAGGCTGTTGACTTCCACAACGCCCTGTTGTGTGTGTGGTTAGGAAATTGCAGAAGATTTCTGGGGATCTTTTTCCTAGAACACTCCTGTTATGTTTTGTTGATGTACGGTGTGAAGCTATGAGAGGGAAAACATTCGTTTGTACTCTTTTTCCCCAAGGTTTGTTATGACCAGTGAGAATGGCCGTGGTACCCTTATTATTCGTGATGTGAAAGAGGTAGACCAGGGGGCATACACCTGCGAGGCCATCAATGCCAAAGGCTTGGTGTTTGGTATCCCTGATGGAGTGTTGACTCTCATCTCTAATCCAAACCCAGGTATAGAAAATCATCAGTGAACCAGTATGAAATCAAAACACTTCAGTTAAAGAGCTTTCTGTAAACAAAGTTTTGTCCTGCTTATTCCAGAGAATTGTCCCGATGGTCACTTCAGGGTGGATGGCCGCTGCATCTCCTGCTTCTGCGCTGGAGTCTCAAAGAACTGTAAGAGAACCGGACGCTACCGAAACCAGATCAGCCTGCGCTTCACTGAGGAGGAGGACTTCAAAGGTACATAAGTTTATTATTTTTGAACCAATAAAGTACCTTGCGGAGGTAGGTACTCTTCCAACTTTAAGGTGTGCCATTATGCTTTTTTTTTTATCAAGTTAGGAAAAGTAGAGGCTGTACAAAACATGTTCATTACATTTTTTGCACAATTGCAAAATCTGCTCAGTACTACCTCTGAGCTCCTTTCAGAATGAACTGTTTTAGGGCCTCTTGCCACCTTAAATCCAAATAAACTGCTGCTGGCCTCCCAATTCAACGTTTACACTTAAATATGAAAATGGCTAAAAACAGACGGGCAATTACACAAACATCTTTTAAGAACATTAGTGGAGCCTCCTGGACAACCAACAGGAATGCAGCAAGTTCCTGAATAATAAATCAACAACAGGACACATGACTTTTCCAGCAGCCACTGTACAGGCCATACAGCAACAAACACACTGGAGCTCTGCTTGGGTTGCTAGGTAACAGTGCTGTGCCCGTGGAATGTGACTTGGCGATCAGGAAGTTCAATTTCCAGACACCAAAAAGCACTAACTTCATGCCAAAAAATGGCTGGTTGTTTCTTAGAAGCAGTGGAGACCCAAATGGAAGTATAAAGCATACAAAATGTGAGAGTTCAATGTGATGCATATTTTGGTAGGGAACTGTAGATTTTTTTGTCAACTTAAATACCATTTTCAAGGATTTTGCAGACTTCACAATTAAATCTGATGTAGAATTTGACTTTTTCTTGCAGGAGTTAATGTCACCTACCCCCCCAGGCCAGGTACTCCACCCCTCTCCTCCACTCAGCTCCTCATTAACCCCGAGATGGAGGAGTTCCAGCTTGTTGACTTGTCTCGCCGGTTCCTCACCCTTGATTCCTACTGGACCTTACCTCGCCGGTTCCTTGGCAACAAAGTTGGTATAAAAAAAAGTTTTTTTGTTGTTTTTTTAATCAGTGACTTTAATTTCATTCTGTCCTCTGTTAGATTGATTCATACGGAGGATCCCTGAGATTCAAGGTGCGATACACACTTGCCCGCGGCCTTTCTGAGCCAGTGGAGAGATCGGATGTGATCATAGTAGGAAACGGACGTAGGCTTGTGTATCGCCGAGGCAATGGCACCCCTCCCAATGTGGTCAACCAGAAAGAGATCATATTCACTGAAGTAAGGCTAAATGAAAACATCCAAAGATCAGCTATCAAAGTGAAATCAGCCTGAAATAGTAAATCTGCTGCTTAATGTTTTCCAGGACCACTGGCAGCACTCCAACGGCCTCCCTGTCAGCCGCGAGGAGCTGATGATGACGCTGGCCGACCTGGCAAGCATCAGCATCCGCACCGTCTATGATAATCACATGGTCAGCGTAGCGCTCAGTCACATCGTCATGGATACCACCACAGTGGAGTTCAGCACTCTTGGCCATGCTAAGGATGTTGAAGAATGCAAGTAAGAATCAGAAGTTCTCAGCTGAAACCTGAGACATTTTTTTTTAAGTTTATAATTTTGAAAGCTGTATTTTGATGGTTATTTATTAATCGTTTCATCTTAAGTTCATTTGGCTGCTCTTCCCACACATGTTTCCTCTTTACCACACTAAGGAAATTGTAACTGGCCTCATCACAGTTTGTTTCAGAAACCTTGGATGATGGTGCTTATGTTTCTCACTTCCAGATGTCCTGCCGGATATACGGGCCTGTCTTGTGAAATGTGTCTCTCTGGTTTCGAGCGCGTCCCTGGTGGTCGCTATCTTGGTACTTGTGCAGGCTGCAACTGTAACGGACACGCAACAGCCTGCGATCCAATCAGTGGATACTGTCTGGTAAGAGTTACTTCTGTAAGGTTGTCTTTACTTTGAAACATGAAAGTAAAAATGTTTTATTTTGCTTAATTTCATCTTCTTAAAACATACGCACGCACACACACACACACACACACACACAAAAGTTGTGTACAATGATTTGTCTTAAATTAATTTAAGAATTACTCTACTCTCAGTTAAACGACGTTTAACTGAAGTCCTAAAAGCGGTGCAGGTTTTAATGTTTTTATCTTTTTTAATCTTTTTCAAAATCTCCTTCTCTTTCTCACTGTTTATTCAATGTCACATGCTGTTTTCATTTTAATTGTGTAAAGCACTTTGAAATGCCTTGCTGCTGAAATGTGCTATACAAATAAAATTTGATTGATTGATTGATTGATAAATCGAGTCCAAACTCATACACTGAGGTCTTAATGAGAAAAGTTCATTTATTCTTAATCTTTTGGCAATGACAGCCAGAAAGAAATAGTTTTTCCAAATACAATACATTTTCAAAAGTTTACTCACCCATTTAATGAATTGAATTCAGGTGTTTTAATCACTTTCATCCTCATGAGTTGGAGCAAAGCACGTTTTAGCCATACAGATTTCTTCTACAGAGATTTGTGAAAGAATGGGTCGCTCTCAGGAGTTCATTAAATTTCAGGATAGGACTCAGTAAAGACGCCAATTGTGCAGGAAATTTCTGCTTTGCTAAATACCTCAGACCACTCCTTGGGTTATTATAACAAAGTGAAGGTGACTTAGAACAACAGCACACAGAATAACTTGACTGGCCTGAACACAACCAGATAAAACAACTTGAAGAGGATTTAAAGCAAAAAGCATGAGCCAGAGATTCTCATCCAACATCAGTGTCTGACCTCAAACATGTGTTTCTTTAAAAATGGAGAAAAATTACTATAAACAACCATTAACCTTGTGAAAAACATTCCTTTAACAATGGAGTGAATACTTTTGGAAATAGAGTGTATGTCATTTTAGGATACTTTAAGGGCAGTAGAAGAGAATGAATTGCATGTCTTCCTCCATCACAGAGCTGCCAACACAACACAGAGGGTCCCCAGTGTGACAAGTGTCGCCCTGGCTACTTTGGCGATCCAATCCGAGGTCGTCCTGACGACTGCAAACCCTGCCCCTGTCCATACACTGAGACATCACGGCGGTAAGCCTACACCTCCGATAACACAACGCATATTCACAAAAACACAGCGATGCTACAACTGCAGGGATCACAGATGCATTAAGACTATCTTCAGACCTTTACTGGTTTAAACAACAAGCTATTTCCACTTCATTGTTAAAATCCACAGGATGCTAAGCTCATTACATTGTCTCTCCTCGGCTAATTCTTCATTTATTACCCTCCCAATGGTCTGCATAGGTTTTCCGACACCTGCTTCCTAAACGTTGACCAGCAGCCCACGTGTGACGCCTGCAGGCCCGGATACACAGGAAGACGCTGTGAAAAGTGAGGAAACTAATGTCATTACTTCTACTGTTCAGTTGAGACCAATTCAAAGAATGAAGGAACTTCTTTAAAGGGTCAGTATTATGTTGGATCAACTTAAAAAAAGTCCCTCAGCTAAAACATACCTGTGTTGTTTTGATTATTTCATGCATGTTTGAGAGATCCTCTAATCTCCCATAGCAACCATTCAGTTGTGCAAAACACCTGGAGCTGCAGTTTCCAAACTCAGAGCACCCCTCGCCTGTGATTAACTCACTCAGCTCCTTCAGACTAGCCAGCACCAATTAGCAACCACCTAATGGAACTGCACACCTACTGAGCTCATTATACAAGCTAATTGTATATAATGTTGTCAAAGGGATAATAGAGAAGCTCTGTTGTGATAACTTCCTGAAGGAGTTTCAGAAAGTGCTGGAGCTTTTAAAGAGATAGAGACCCAATTTCAAGGTGATTAATATCCAAGTGAAATGTATTTTAAATCATATTTGTTATGTAGTGTTTTTATATAACTGCATATTTGATATGCAGTTATAAGTGTGCTATAAAATGTGAGTGTGAGTGTGCTATAAAATGGCCCTATGTGCCTGGAAATCACATACTACTGCCCCTTTGAGACTTTGAAGTTTTAAAGACAGATCATTAAGAAAGCAATTTTAGGTAATCGCTTTGCTAAACTTTATGGTCTATCTCTTTTGATTTTTTTTTTTTTTATTTCAGGTGTGCTTCTGGTTACCAGGGTAACCCCCTCCTGCCTAATGGAAGATGTGTTCAAATTTGTGAGTCTAATTTTAATACCCAAGTGACAGACAAGCGAATGAACAGAAGCTGCTCAGGCAGTTGCTTCAGTAGTGTGACAGTGAGGAACTCCTGACTCTGTGTAATGGTTGCCAGGGTTGTGCTACAGTCGTATTTAGTCATTGCTCAGGTATGCAGCAGGAGCCTTCCCAGGTGCACTTCAGTCCCCACATCATCTTTCCAATGTGCTCTCTCTGCAGCACCCTCCACTTGTGATAACAGAGGAACTATCAGCTCCAGCAGCAGGCCATGCAGCTGCAAGGTATTGCAGTTTATCTTAAAGGGAACGACAGGCATGCCATGCAGATGGATTCCATATGTGCAAGTCCTTGTTTTGTTTTTTTGTGTGCGTTGCAGAACAACGTGGCAGGCGATCTGTGTGACGAGTGTAAGGCTGGATTCTTCCATCTATCAGAGGCCAACCCTGAAGGCTGTTTGCGCTGTTTCTGCATGGGGGTGTCCTCACAGTGTGCCAGCTCCTCCTGGAGCAGAGATCAGGTGAGCTGCAGGGTAAAGGAGGGTGGAATGTTAATCATCTCTGTTTGATAATTCCTTTTTTTTTAAATTGTGTCTACCTGGACGTTTGCCTACTTTTGTCATGGGCCACAATACTTTACATTGGTGGGATCAAAAAATAGAAATATCCTTTATTGTTCCACAATGGAAAAAAAAAATCTGTTCAACAGCAGCAAGTTGACAGGCACTTTGCTGCTGATACAAGCTAGTTACTGGTCCACAGTACCAGTCACCAAGTAGTTGACTAGTCACCTGGAAATGTAGCTCAAGCTGCATTGTAAGGATCTGACAGTCTTTTTCTGCTGTGGTCTGCATGTCGCTTTATCCCGCAAAGTTGTAGAGCCGCTGCTGAGTCAGCGAAGCATCCTGCTGCGCATTGGGTTAGAGGAGCAGCAGGTGGGTGCGGTAAATTTAACTGTAATCAAAGGGGATCCATTCACAAGAAGTTTTTGATGTTCCAACATGCACAATTGTGGTCAACGTAATAATTTGACTCCGATATGTGCAGCTATTCTAGATGAGCATATTGATCATAAGTCCCAGCTGGTGTTGAAGAAAAAAAAAGAAAGTCAAACTTTTAGTAATTTTTTGATCCACAATGACAGAAGATCATCGCTCTGCTCTGCTGCTGCAGAAGAAGTTTGGGATAATGTTCTTTTTTTATTCATTTAATTCTTCACTATAAACGTCTGGCTAAACAGTCTTTTGTCAATGTTTGATCTGAGTCTTGTTAATAAAGCCCATGAATTAATGTGAAGCATTTTCTCTCATGTATTTACGATGTCACAATGACTAGTCGACTTTTATCATGTTGACATCGACTTTAAGAAAATAATCATTTACTGACTTTTATGTTTGTTATGAGTCACTGCAATTGTTTTTGCCAATTTACTGACTTTTGTACATTCCTCTCATAATACATGTCTTAAATTTATTTCGCAATGGTCTTAAAAAGTCTTTGGAAGTCTTAAATTACAGTTGGTGAAGGTTGCAGAAACTCTGGTATGTATAATATTCACCCTGTGAGAATTAGAGAAAATCTACAATAAATTCAGTCCTATACACCCATGTTTTGGCTTTTAATAAATCTAGTTTGTATTTTATAATCATACCATCCTGGGAAAATGTGTTTTAAAAAATTCCATAAATCCCCAAATGAATCTTAAGATTCATCCCTGAAAGCTATAATGTGTGAATAAACATTTGACTGGAGCTGGAGTTGATTTCTGATACGAGTGTGTGAATATCTGTGCTGTTTCTGTTCCTCAGGTGCGAGGAGGAGTGAATGGGCAGCTCTTCACCCTCTTAAACAGCGCCAACACCAAAACAATCTCTGACGGGATCCTCCAGAGGGGCTCCGCTGTCGTCTACCGCCCCAATTCAAATGACCCCAGTGATGTCTTCTTCTGGGTGTTACCTGAGAGCTTTAGAGGAGATAAGGTAAGAGAAATAAGCTTCTACGGAGAAGTCGAGCTCAGGTAGAAGATAGACTAAATAAATCTTGGTAACAGCTAGTAGGATTGGGCATTTATCGTATTATTTATCATTTGTCTTATCATAAGAATTTTGATTTATTGTTATCACAATAAATTCCAAATAATGATGTTTGAAAACCCACAACACTGTCCGTATTATTGGGATTGATAGTTTTTACTTTTTCTCTGTTTGTTCAATGATAGCATCAGTAAATTATGCTTTCGTTGCTTTCAACTTCTGTTTTCCTTGAATTTGAAAATAGAGTTGCTGTGTGCAGTTTAGTGATACAAATCATACTTCCATCATATAACTGGTGACCCAAAGAAGCACGTTGTAAATGGGAATGTTTTTCAAAAGCATCATTTGTGTTTGTGACATGGTTTGTGCCATCACTTTTAACGTTATCACAAAAGTATCGTAAAATATTGTGATGAAGTTTAAGTCCATCACTCACCGCTAACTGTTTGTCAGTGTTTGTATTTTTGTCTGTCTCCTGCTCAGCCTTTACCTAGTACGTAAAAAGGTTGAACATCTTTGAAAAGTGAATTTGCTGTCAAATCGTTGCGGGTGTCTTGTGACCATCCATGCTAGACCACAGGGTGAAATGCCTTTCGCCTTTTAGGTTAGTTAAGTGTCCTCTCTGTTCTGCCACCAGCTGACGGCTTATGGCGGGGAGCTCAGCTACACCGTGACCTTTGAACCTTATCAGCGCGCACTGGTGGTTGACAGACAGCCGGATGTGGTTCTCCAGGGCAACGACATCTTCCTGGAGCACTACTCTCAGACGAAGCCCCTCCCACGAGTACCACAAGCTATGACCGTGACGTTCAGAGAGGTGTGTATTTTTGGTAACTAATGTGAACTTTTAGTTAAAACAAAATTCTAACACTAAATTTTCTCGTCCTGTTGCTATCAGTCTTCATGGCGTCGCGCTGATGGGCAGCCATGTACTCGGGAGCACCTGCTAATGGCGCTCGCTGATGTTTCTCTGCTCATGATCCGAGCCACCTATGTCGACAGCATGGCAGAGACCAGGTAAAAATAGAAGACTCATTCACATATTCACAAATAACCCAAAGAAAACTGATCTCTTTGATAGAAAGTACATCTTTGTGTTCATATATTTCTCTAATGTTGTGCAGCATCTCAGATATCAAGATGGACATCGCTGTTCCTCATGTTACTGGTAGTGAACGAGCCCTGGAGGTAGAGGAATGTGCCTGCCCAGTAGGATACACAGGAGCTTCATGCCAGGTAGATGTTCAGACAGCTAACAGAGTTCAGAGGACATAAAAGAATGACATTGATTACAGCAAATATTACATTTTAACTATATTTTTGTCTTATCTGCAACACTTCCTTTTTTTATCCACTCTCAAAAAGAAGCTGGGCTTGATTCAGACTCTCATTTCAGTAAATCAACAGATGTAAGAATAAGCACTACAGGCACAGCATCATTAAATGTCACGACTTATTCTGGTGTACTGGGACTTACAGTTGAGTCTGTTTGTCAAAGTGTCAATGAGTTAAGACTTTGGAGTTCACCATACTAAAATCGTCAATAGATGAGCTAACTGTGGTTACACCCTTAATGTCTGAGACTAAACTTGACTCTGTATGTCTGGGTCCATTTTGAGCCACAGAAACAAATGATGATTCCTCTGGGAGTGAGCTAATGTTAACAACAGCTTCTGCCTGATGTCAGTCAGATTACGGGATGCTCTGGTGGACTCTATGTAGGTTGTGGGCCAGACCAATTCACATGAGGGAACAACTTATATTAGAAAATATCTTAGTTTGCAGTGTTATTACAAAAAACTGTTCCCATGTGTATTCCTAAAATAATGTAGATTCTAACCTCAACTTTGAGATTTCCATCAGGTAAGGTAAAGCAGAGCATCTTTTTCTTCTCTGTCAGCCTTCCTGTTACGTTCTGAAAGTCTTGCTCTCTCCCATACACTTGTCAGCAACTGTTTTCTTTGTGTGTCTCTTTAAATAATCATATTTTAGAATTGGAAGATGGTATTAGTCCTCTATCTCTGGATCTTAGCCCAAATATTATTATATTTATATAATTACTATTATATAAATAATAATTACAATAATATAATAATTATTATAATAATAATAATTGTTATATTATTACTTTCCAATCAGCACTGTAACTGATTCATATAAGTATATTCCCCTTAGACTATTGCAACTTCTCTATACAGGTTTAAAAAGAAAGAGGGGAAGAATTGCAGATGTGCCCTTGCTTGTTTCAAATAAACCTGCGTTTTCCATTAGCTCTTGATGATAATTACAGTGTCTCCTGGCTACAGTGGCACAAAGACATATAACTGTGTTATCACACGTCTGAGGTGGTTTTTCCATGCTTTTCGTCACAGGAGTGTGATGTGGGTTATGCACGGACTACCTCTGGTCTTTACCTTAGCACATGTGAGAGGTGCGACTGCAACGGCTACGCCAGCAGCTGTGACCCAGAGACCGGCAGGTGTCTGGTAGGTTCTGTGCCTCTCTTCCTCCCTCCGAACTCTCCGCCGGTGCCAAACACGCTTTGATCCCTCCGGTGGAATGTGCTAATGATTTCTTGGTTGATCCTAACATGTGAAAACACGAGTACTGTGCTGTGAATTGTTCCAACTCACCTCCTGTTGGTTTGTGTGTGTGTGTGTGTTCCTTTCAGCAATGTCTTCACAACACTGATGGAGAGAGATGTGAAAAATGTCTGTCTGGATTCTACGGAGACCCTACAAGGGGTGGTCCGGAGCCCTGCAAGCGCTGTCCCTGCTATGGAACCACTTCCAATGCTCAGTGAGTTTACATCTTGACTTGGGTTTGTATGTTTAAGTAGTTGCAAACTTCAATGTATTATCCATCCGTCCGTCCGTCCGTCCGTCCGTCACCTTACATGGTAGTGGAGTCACCAGGGGTGCTGGTGCCTATCTCCAGAGGTCAACGGGTGAGAGGCGGGGTACACCCTGGACAGGTCGCTCAGGGCAACACAGAGACAAAAAGGACAAACAATCATCCAGACCTAAGGAGAATTTAGAGAGACCAATTCTAAAATATATTTTTTTCTAAAATGGCCTCGTAGCTCTATATATCTTCCTTTGACCATTTTCTCAATGCTTTGTACAGTTTTATACAATTTTGTACTGGTGTGTCATGTAAAATGGCCATACTTGAGCTTAAGTTTGTGATTATAACATGAAAGACTGTGAAAAAAATATTATTACTTTCCAAGTCCCTTTTTTAGAACAAAGAAGTAGAACAGAGTAAAGTTTGTGCAGTAAAAGAGAACCCTACAGTAATGTTTTATTCTCTTTTCTTGAAGATTCTCCCCAGTGTGCCACCTGGGCTCTGATGGTCAACCAGTTTGTGATACTTGTCCTCCTGGATTGACAGGCTTGCGCTGTGAAAGGTACATCACACTCTACTTTTCTTTCCATCTCTTCTTCCTTGTTTGTTTTCCTTTCAGTCTTCTGTTTGGGGGTTTGCTGGCTGGTTGGCAGCAAGGTGAACTTGGTCTGACATTAGCATTCGTCTGCTTCATTCACATGCAGAAAAAGCGATATGGGCATGTCCATATCTGTTATTTTTTGTGGAAGCTGTCACTGGTCAGAGGGATGCTGACTTGTGCAACCCAGAACTTACTGTACTTCCAAAATTTTTAACTTTTCCACTTTAGCTGTGTTTATTCTTCTTGCTTTATGATGTATTTGTATATCCACAGAGCTTATTTTTCAATAGAATTATGTGCCTTATTATTATAAATTTTTGGTGTTTTTAATAATAGAATTATTCAATCTTTATTTTTTGTTGCAAATATATTTGTCTCTGAATCTGGCAATATACAGACAAACCAATCAGTGGGTTTGTGACCAGACAGATCTCCTGAAACCAATTTTAATCAATTCTGATTTAGCTTTAGATACTGTTATTGTCAAGATCTAAAATATATTTTGTGGCCTTCCTGGCATTTACTATTTTTAGTATTTGAAAAACAAAGTTAAAATCAAACTAGATCTTTTGTGTTTCTCAAACAGTCAGGTACAAAACAATCAACACTGAAAACTGACATTGGACAAACCGGTCAGCTGAAGTTTAGATTAGCCTGAATTAAAAGCTAACTCTGTAGAAAATACAATTTTCTTTTAAACAGGACATTACACTTTTTATTCTTCCTCAGAAATGACTTTTAAATGCTTTCCTAGAATATCAAAATTAGCAAACTGAATATCAGTGGTTAGCAGAGTTAACCTGACCAAGGGTAAACGTCTGTCTCCATGTGTATTTCCTAAAGAATGTAAAGAATGTACCTTAACTATGAAATTTACAAAGGGTTGCTTAGTCTTCTTGTTATTTGCTAAAGTCCGCTACAGAAAAAATCTCCTCTTCAGTAGGTGGTAATCGTAAATGGACTGAACCTATATACCTATATAGAGCTCAAAGCACTTTACACTAGAGCCACATTCACCTATTCGCACTCATATTTATACATTGATTCACAGATTGGTGATGGAACATCGCACGGATGGGTACAAATTCATATTCTGTGACATACGGCTCTCTTTAGTACCCCAAAAAAGTTGTATTCTCGCCAAGTTTGTTGTAGGATCCTGAATGAACACGGAAAACACTGCCTCTTTAGGGAACCGTTTGAAAAAAGGTTCCTACTTCGTTTGTTTTTCTTTTCACTTAATTTCAAATGTTTGACTGGTAACGGGCTTACTTTGAGTCTTTCTTCCTCCATAAGAATGTCCATACCTGATAGTGCTTGGGTATTTTTGTGTCTTGTGATTGACAAAAAACGATTGGATTTTTAGGTTTCCAACTGGTCTTTTAAGACTAGCATTGCACAACTCATGTCAACAACCAATTTCTCAGTGCATTGCTTGCTAAAAATCTTACTTTTGCTTCATTCTGTCCTTTTACCTTCAATAGCCTTTATCAGAGGATTATTTCTGCTTCGGCTTTGCGCTTTGCTGGTAGAAAAGTGTTGAGGTGAAAATTCTGTCCGCGCACAGACCCCATGTCCTGTGTCCTGTGGATCATAAATGTAAATGTGGCATTTATGAGGACTCCTGTCTGGCTGTCAAATCTTTGCCACAGCAAGGGCAAAGATGACCAGGTGACATTGGGAATAAGTAATTTATTTTTCACTTGACGTCTCTGCCTGCAACACGCCTGATTTTGCTGTTTTGATGTTAAGAGAAGACAAGCCGGCTGCTGACAGTTGTGGGGATCCTCTCCTGGAAGAGCACATTGGCAGCCTCCTACCTGTGGGATGTGGAGCAGAGCCAGTCTTCAATTTCAGCTGGGATAAAGAGATGGAGCCCTATGGCAGTGGGAATGATGACGAAGATGATATTTATAATCCAGAAAAAGGCGCCACTGCTGTCCCTACTCGGACATTAATGTGGACTTCATCTCTCCTTGACAGATCAAAATTAACTGAAGGCGTTAAGGTCCCAGTCAATTCGAACAGGTCATCTCCCAGACTGCCACCCCGTTTCACTCCCAGCCCAGAAATCAGGCACTCCAGCTTTCAACACCTGCTCCGACTTCACCTCAATGCCTTCAACAAGCGCTTGACCATGCTAGAAGGCAACACACTAGATATGAAGGAAAGTATTCGTAGTATGGAGAACCAGCAGAGTCGCCTCAACACCCATCTGATGAAGCTTATTGCCGTCCATTCACTCCAAGATAAGGACAAGAAGATATCCGAACTGGAGAGAAGCTACACAGACATGGATAGTCGACTTAAAAGACTGGAGGGACGGCTGGAGATTTTAATCGACGGCTTCACGGCACTCGCTCAACAGATGAACAAGATGAAACGCGCAAGACATGCATCCCATCGGCTCCAAGAAAAGAGATTTCTGCCTTCACTCAGTACAGTCATTGCTGTTCCACTGTATTCAACTCCTCAGTCTGTGATCAGAGCTGAACCCACTGAATCGCCACTCACTGTGAGAGCTACAGTGCCCAAAAGCATACCCACTCCAAGTGTTGTTTTAACCAAACAAAGCCATCTCGTAACCCCTCAGAGAAACATAAAGCTGAAATCACGAGTGATCACTACTACCAAGTCCCTAGCGTTAACAAAATCAGCCAAAAGTCATGCCCCACCCAAGCAAACAAACAAATTTAAGACCACCCTTGGTAAGGAGAGCAAGACTGTTCCAAAGTCTACATTGGAAACTCCAGTAAAGCCTCAAACCAAAAGGCCAAAGGGTAGCAGGTCATCTGTGACCGCTAAACATATTTCACAGCCAAGGCAAACAAAGTCCAGGAAAACTAAACAAGAGGCAGCCGTCACTAAATTTCAACTTGAACCCCCAGCTCACAAATCAAAGCCTTCAACGACCTCTCAGCTGCATAAACAGTCTGGCCAAGCCAAGAAAAAGGATTCTTTGCCGCTAATCAAAAACAGTGGACAAGACAAGGCTGTAAGATCAGATGCACCTGTCCAGAAGACGTCTAAAGGCAATTCAAAGAAACTCTCAGAGCCACACAAGGGAAACTCTAAGCAAAATTACAAAAGGACTAAAGAGTCTCCCAAAAAAGTCTCCACAAACACACAACAGACAAAACCTTCTGCTGTCAGGAAGACCCAAAACTCAGCAAAAAGGACGAGTAACTCGAACAGCAAATCGCCTTCCCTTAAAACGTCTGACACAACAGTACATAATAAAGTCAGATCTTCCATTGTCCACAAAACAAGCAAGAAAAGAGAACCTAAGGAGAAAGCTAACTCAAAATCTGGAGTTGTGGATCTGCTGAAGCTCTTAAATGGAGATTACCAGTCTTCAAAACGAAGGAAGGATCAAGAGGGTTCTCTTCATATTGTTTTAGGAAAACTGGCTATTCCTATCAAAATCATCCCAGATGACTAAGCAGCAGTATGTTGTGTTGAACTGTTTTCTATTTTTATCCAAAACTGAAATCCCAGACCTCATATTCATGTCCTCACTCCGTGAATAGTTGTTAATGAAGGGGTTTTATTTTTACCGTGTTTATAGAGGGACACATGCTAAAGGTTTTATGTATCTTTAAGGGTGTACTCTAGCAAAATATTGCCATAACTGTTGCACAAAAATATGCTATGAAGAAATGGCTAAATATTCTGTTACTGCTTGTGCCTGACTTTTGTTTTAAGGTAGACTACCTCAGGTCTGGCACTATTGTTTTCTTTCATCGTCTCCATCTTCTGTCGTTCAGATTCCATGCGATGTTGTGTCAGTGTTATTTATTGCACAATGAGTCTTTGAGTAAATACTTTGATGATCCAGACCAGGGGATTTAAAATTCAGGCCTTGAGGTATGGAGTCGTGCAACTTTTAGAAGTGTCGCTGGTCGAACATACCTTAAACAAATTACTAATTACTTTTTCAGCATGCAGTCAAGTTCTCCAGAGTCCTGCTAATGACCTCATTATTTGATGCATGTTTATTGAACCACAGACATTTCTAAAGATTGCAGGATCCTGGCCCTTGAGGCCTGGATTTGAAGATCCCTGATTTGGACTATGCGGTAGAAAAAGTAGATTTTAACTTGTTGAATAAGGGGTAAAAGTGAAGCGAGAACATTTTTCTGAAATATTATAAACAACATGTTGGAGCTTTTATTAATTTACCTTAATTTGTTTCTTTTTTCGATTTAGGCAGTTAGAACCAAAATCTTGCAGACATTACAGGTGTGTTTTTGTCACATAGTCAAAAGTTTTAGTCACTACTAAAGTGGTGGATAGTTAAATGGTCAGAGTGAAATATTTTAATAAACCTTGGTTGAGTTATTTGAAGTTTTTTTTTTTTTTATCTAGAAATACAGCTAGAAATTTTTAATATCGGGAAATAGCTCAATGTTTCTTGTCAGTCATATGGATCCATTACACACAGAGGAAAACATTTTATGCCGTTATTATAACTTTGAAGATTATGACTTGCAGGTAATGAAACCCCAAAATTTAGTGTTTCAGAAAATTTTAATATTAAATAGTAATAAAAAAAAGGATGTCTTAGACAGAAATATCAGGCTTCTGAAATGGTTGTTTTTCAATGCACATAATAATTGGCTGGGTCTCTTTTTGCATGAATAAATGTATCAATAATCCACAGATTCTCTTTGGGATTCAGACAACTTTGCTGATTAACACTGTGGTCATTGAACCAGCTTTTGGTACTTTTGTCAGTGTGGAAAGGTCCCAAAATCATCACTGACTTTAGAAACTTTACACTGGACTTAGATCAACAAGGATTCTGTGCTGATTTCATTTTCTAGAAGGATTTGAAGTCTTTTCCATATGCAAAAGAGATTCAGTCAAAAACTATGTGCTTAGAAAAACAATATTTTCAGAAACCTGGGATTTCTGTTAAAAATTACATTTTCAAAAATTTATGTACTGTAATATGAAATTTTATGACACCCTAAATTTTGGGATTTCATTACCTGTAATCCCTAATGATCAAAATTTCAAGAAGTAAAGGCCTGAAACATTTCAGTGTATGTTTTATGAGTTTTAATTTCTAAGATGAGTGACAAGAAATATTGAACATTTCCATATTCAAATTTTTGGAGCTGTAACTGTACACCCATGTTTCCTCCAGGATGAATTCTTCTCACTTTAGCGATTTCCCCTCAATTCCTTTAACATAATCAAATGTTGACATTACTGGCATAAAATTTGATGTTTTAACATTTATTGAAAATATTGTGTTGACTCAATATATTCACATTATAATCCATTAGATTTTCTTATATAACCATTGTCAATGTAAAATGTATCACCCAGATGGAGTCATGCAAATGAAATGAAATTAAATTGTTGGGTTAAAAGTTTATCTGACTGTACTGGATGTATTATAGAATCCCCAACCTTCTTGTTTGTATTAAATGATTAGCACACAAATCATGCGGTTGGTTGGCATAAAACATGCAGTGATGTTCTCTTGGTGGAGTCTGGTCTCATCCAACCACACCCTTCACACTGCGTTTTGGTGTCTTGCCATAACCGTTGGTTATGGCAAGACACCAAGTCCATGTGTTTCTATGTTGTCATAGAAACACATGGAGGTTGTTTGACTGAAAACTTTGTAAGAAAATACATTTAAATAGTTGTGTTTTATTTTTATTTTAGTGAAATACTTCCTTGTTATGTTATATGCTTACATTATAATTATGACATATTCACAATACAAATGTAAATGCACAATCCAATCCCGCTTCATAAAAACCCACAGTGTAATAATGTACTGTTGTTTCAGTGTTATTGTTGTACAAGGCATCATCTGTGCTGAGTGACCTTCACTGACTCTTCTGACTGAGTGTTGGGCTTTCTGTTAGCCGTTACCTGATGCTAGCATTGGCATGCCAGCTTCCCAAGTTGTCCTAGAAACACTTATGAAACTGAAAACTTAAGAACATGCATTTAAATTGTTTGTTTTATTTTTATTTGAGTGAAATAGAACTTCACTAGGAATGTACTTATTTTATGACAGGGTTTAGTTATGATGTATCATTTTCATACTGGCAGATTACTTTTAAATATGTACTGTTGTTCTGAATGATATATATATATACTGACATGAGGTGGGGTTGTTGGTGGTGAGGAGAGACGCTGAGACCCAGGTTATAGTGATGATGAAGATATTTAATGATGAAGATGCTCAAACAGTCCAACACAGGCAGCACGGCAGAGAGACAGGCACACAGCCAAATACCGGTAGCAACTGGTAAACAGGACTTAAACGAGAGCTAACGCTTTCCAGGACTTAACAGTTCTACTGGAGGTGAACACTAGACGTGAGACAAACTTAGACAAGGACCCGACGAGGAACACAGACAACAGGTAGGTTTAAATACACAAGGGGTAATTAAGGAAACGAGACACACCTGGGGATCAATCGGGGAGGACAGGACAGAGACTCACAGGGAAACAGGAAAACATAGAAAAACTCAAAATAAACACAGATCATGACATATACATTTGTTTATAAATGTACAAAACACCACAAAGTGCCAAATGAGCTATGCTTTAAAGGCAGTTAGTTTTAAAAAAGCAAGTTTATCACATGGAAGCCCTCTTTGTGACTGACCTGTGGACCTGCCAGAGTACAGGTGAGGTAAGCAAGACTGCAGCGCCGAAAGTAGCAGATTCGGGTTTGCTTTGCTTTGGTTGCAGCGCAGATTTTTGTCTGGGTTCTTGCTACATTTCTTTCCTACCTCACTGTATCATTTTATTTTTAAATGCATTCTCAATATTTTCACATAGCTAGTAAGCATACTAGCTATGCTTACTTCCACTTTGTTTTGTCCTGGTGTCAGTCCTTTGCCCATAAAACCTGTAGTTTTATGATAATGGTGATACTTTTCTGTTTATGAATCTTGTCATTTGTGATTCTGTGAAAGGAAAACTTTTTCTGTTCCAGTTGTGCATTCATATGAGAGATGGAATCAACATATGAGACATGTTGAACAGTTTAGCTGCACCCATGCTTCATCCATCTCTAGGGCTGCTAGCAGTGTCAAATCATCTTTTGTTTTATTTTGTCTTGAAAGCCTGTTGGATTGTGGTGAAAAGACTGTCTGTCATTTATTATGGGGTTATTACTTTAAGGCTAGTGTAAATTGTAGATCTGTACAAATTAACAGTAGTTTGAAGGGGTTCTCCCAACAAACTCTGCACTCCAGGACCTTGCAAGGGGTCATGAACCTACATTTTTTCCAGATTTTGGGCTAATGCTGTTTAACTTCAAACCTGGATCTATTTTATTGGAAATATTTTGTTTAACAGACAACTTTTCTTTAGATGTGCCCCAGGATATATTGGCAACCCGCTGCGGGGACAGGAATGTGTGCCTGACAATGATGTCAATGGTAAGCCATTGTTTTATTCCCAATGTTCCATTTTTATGGCGCTTCTTTTTTTTTATTTTTATTTTTTATTAAACTCGATTGATTGATTGAAAGATAATCACAGCAAATTGAAATTTTGAAGACGGAAAACCTCTGAGACTTGTTGGAGAACATTAAATAAGACCAAGAAGTCCAACAGACAGGATATTAAAAAACTTGTGGAGAAACAGATTAAAATTGCCTAGTCAAAGTCCAAGCCTAAACCCAATTTTTTCTACTCTGCAGACTACAAAACGGCAAAATGTAAATTCATAGCACACTTTTTAGATTTTTATTTCTCTTTCACTGCTTTTACTGTCCAATATAAAAACACTGGAATTTGTGGTTTTAAGGTCACTAAATGGTATTTCACATTAACAAAGTTGTCGCATACAATAACCATGTTATTTGTTACAGGCAACTGTTATTACTGTGACCAAGCTGGCAGAGAAAGCTGCTCTGGTGGTGTTTGCCTGTGCAAGGTGATGGAAACATGCAGAGTATTTGTTTGGACAAACCTTCTTTTGTCTGACCTTGGCTGATTGTTATTGTTGCAGACGAATGTTGAAGGTCCATCTTGCTCCACCTGTAAAGCTGGAACCTTCCATCTCAGCCAGGAAAACAAAGATGGCTGCTTGTCCTGTTTCTGTATGGGTGTCACTCAGCAGTGCTTCAGCTCTACATACTACAGAGATGTGGTAAGTTCTTTAACTTGTTTTACACATCATTCTGAAACAATGCAGGTAAGAATCATCCAGTTTTTCTCAGACTCTGCATGCCTTAATTTTAAAGTTCATGACAGTATGTTCGAGAAATATTAGTTTGCCCGAAGAAAGCTTCTTCTTATTAGCAAATTCCCATCTGAACTAAAAAGACTTCTTGTGTCTGCAGGTCTCTTCTGTCTTTACTCCGAGAAACTTTCAGGGATTCGCTCTGGTAAACCGCCAGAGAACCAGTCGTGTTTCTACTGGTTTCACTGTGGAGATTTCCACCGAAGGCACTCAGCTGTCGTACAGCAACTTTAACTACCTGGGACAAGGCCCGCACTTCTGGCAGCTTCCAGATGTGTACCAAGGAGATAAGGTCAGTAGCCAACAAGAGAAGTTAGATCAGTGAATCAGCTAAAGTGAGATGTGCAGACAGCAGCAGTGCTGGTACCTGGGATTGTGCGAAGCATCAGAAACTTGTAGACCATTTCCTTCCCTGCAGCCTTTTTATGTTGCTCCCTTTCCTTGCCTTATGTCTCTGCAAGTCTTGAAAATCAAACAGCTTTTTCAATATGTGTGCAGTTTCTTTACCTCCAATTCTGCATCGATCTTGCTGTTAAATCTTCTTATGACAAAATGTGGATAAATGGTAACTGCAATAATCATTTATATAACTTTGCTCTCCAATTTTTGTGTGCATTTCCCTCCATTTTCTGTAGAAAGATTCTTACTTTTCTCGTATCAAACGAGCAGATCAGGTATAGTGACCACAATGAATGACGGATTTTTGATCATCAAATCATCTAAAAAGATTAAAAGCCCCTATTATTAACTTTTATTTGCTATCTAATGCATGCCTGTAACTGTGGCTGGTGGGTCTGGCATGGTCATGGTTAGTAAATAAAGGCACACAGTGAGTGAGCATGAGGCTAGTGAACCTGCATATTCCATGAATCGCTTTCTGCATCGCATCACATGAGCCATGTAAATAGATTGATCATTAATGGTCCATTTCAGAGATTCATAAAGTTTAACTTTACCTCAGTAACACTGTCACAACACTAGCAAATACCATGAGCTCAGTGAAACAGACAGTGATCAAAGGGCTTCCTTCATCCACATCAATAGAGTGACTCGTATTCGCCAGAGGAACAGCTCAGGAAGGATGCTTCTGTTTGGAGCCTAATGGCCGCTGAACGTAAGGCCAAACAAAGACCCAAAAGAGACAGCCAGGTATTTGGTATGAGCTGCACTGTAGTGTACACCATCTAACACATCTAACCAGAATATAGCACCCTCTGTACTTATTGACCCCCTCCCCGTAAAAAATAAATAAATCTTTCAATATTTGAATCAATTATTGCAAAGTAATAATCCAACAAAGGTCCTACTCTGAAAAATCCAGCCTTTAATTTAAGTACATGTATTCAGAGGGGAAACACTCCAGTTCAATTTTACCAATAAGATAACTTACTGTATCTTATAGTGCATGTTTTTGCATTAAATAAAATAATGTTAGGGTTAACTGCAAGATATAAAGTTTTTGAAATAAGCTTCAAAGTATGAATTGCCTACTTTTGAATAGAAAAAATATATGTTTTGTAATTACTATGTAATTAAAAAAATAAATAACTTGCTAATACTGTAGTTTTGCTGTGATGGCTTACTTTTATATTGGTGGTAAACCCAGCTTACTTATTAGCATCAATTGAATGTGATAATATACTGGTGAATCTGTCTGTCTATGAGACACAAACTGCTTTTAAACTCATTTTTCTAGCAGAGGTGACCGTGTTTCTGTTTAAAATGGCATAGCATTTCAAAAATCCACAAACTTTTCTGGAAGATCGCCATACTTTGGCATACTTCAGTCCTCATTCTTGTTTGTCACAGTTCCAGAGGTTTTAAATTTTTGATTTTTTTGTTTTGATATAGACTTGGGTATGTTTATGGGTGTAACCATTGTCTTGGTGTCACCTCCTGACTTATGAAGATCAACACAGACCTGTTGCATGTCCTCATGTTTTCCCCACTTTATAAATTAGATAACAATAAGGGTCCCCTTGTTTCACTTTGCACAATATTTACATTTCAGAGAAATGAGAGGTCATGAGCTAAAATGTAGAGTTCATGGACTCGGTTCAACCTAGAAAAGTAAAATATATATATTTTTTATGTTTTTTTGTTTTTATATTTTTACTTTATGATTTCTTTTTTGGATTGCCAGTAGCTGTGGCTTGTCTTACAAAGGAGCGTCTCTCCCTCCATCTGAAAATACACAAATTAATGGTTGGATTTTTCCAAAATTTTCCTTGTGAGTATATGATTTTGTGATGAAAGACTAATTATTTAGTATTTTTATGCATCTTTAAAACATACATCTGTGAGTATGTAGGGTGCTGTATTTGGCACAGACTGTAGACAGTTTTTAAGTGTTAGTGCATGTGTTTGATATGTGATGAGTTGAAGATGTTTTGTGATGTTTGCTCTTGGTGTGACCCTGAATAGATGAGACTAAATTTTAAGATACCCAAACATCACTGTCTCCTATGACAGCATGCTCACTCAATCAGTGTGTCACACAGATGAGGAAGAACTAAAACTCTAATCTCCACCTTTTTCCTGCTAACTGTCCCACCATTACCTCTCCACTCTGTTTCTGGTGCCCTGCTTCCTCAGAATGATGTCAAAAAGCTGGATGATGAGGTCTGGGCACTTCTGTCTAACTCCTCCAACGGACAAGCCGGTTTCCCTCCATTTCCCCCCCCTCCTAAATCCTCTTCATTTCCCTCCTCCCGGGTCCCGAATCCTTCTTCTCCTCAATGGTCTTTGCATAACCTGAGCCCCCCCTCTCCCGCATCCGGTGTCTCTTCCTCTGTTAGACCAACCCGGCCCCAGTCTTACTCACCAGGCCACGCCCCTCGTCTGCAGGTACACTCTGTCGTAGTCGGCCAGAGATGTGATGTCAGGGTTTTAAACTTTTGAGTTAGTCGTTGCTGTTGGTGACTCTTTGGCTTTTCTTTTTGGGGTCTGGGTCTGCTGTGGGTGACCAGAGCAAGAACACTTTCAGCAAGTCTGCTGGTGCTTCTGGAGGCAGCAGTAAGGTAGACAATACCGAGAAAGCATGAAATAATTTGCCCCTTTTTTCTCCCCATTAAAAAAAAAAAAAAAAAAAGTAATACAGTAGATTTTAAATGAAGTCTACTTCACAAACTTACCAGACCAGATTTACTTTGAGTTAACATAATATCACAGAGGAACTCATTATCAATGGCCAGACAATTTTCTTAAGTCTGAACAGACAGACTTTTAATTTTTTGTTTTATGTTCTAAAAAGAGCCAAATCTCACATATGCATGGAAAGCAATTTGATATAATATGACTAAAAAGCTCGTTTTTAAATCTCTTTTTTACAGTTTTCAAATTGGGCTTGATTTTTAGAAATCTGTAAAAACACAAACCAAACAGTAGTTTCTGACTTAAAATAATTTAGGACTTTAACTTTGTCATGTTTGTCAGACTTTCTCTGTGCCCTGGTTGCCTGCTTTTTTCTGTTTGTCTGCGTGCTTACAAGTTGCACTCCCTGCTTCTCTGTCTGTGGCTTATTCTCTAAAGCCTTTTTCTCCATCTCTGGCCTCTCAGTACGCTCTGGTCTACAAAGGTTTCAGCTCGCAGCAAGACGATGTGCTGTACTGGCAGCTCCCTGAGCAGTTCACAGGGGAAAAGGTAACTGGAAAGACTTCTGGGCAGGATTCAACAAAACATTTCGCAGACTTTTTCCTACTCCATTGAACCGTTCCCATTCTCCTGCCATGATTGTTTGTTTTTGATTTCCTGCACATCTGCCTTGCAAGAAGAGAAATTATTTACAGTCTTAAAAAATCTAATATAGTTTCTAATAGATCTGACTGTGAAAATAAGAACTTAAGTTAACAGAATCCAGGAGAGTAATAGAACACATTCGTGGACAAGAAAGACACAAAAGTAAATATTATTTAAACATATCCAATTGAACAATGGGGATATTGGTAACTGGAAAGACTATGCTGATTATAACAGCGTTCCTGTCCAATTGATGAAACTATTTTTCTGGTCTCCATATGCTTTGGGGAAACAATAAAGAAAGGAAAAATATTCTATATCTAGGCATCGTTACTCATTCAGTTATCCATTTTATAACTATTAGAAATTTCCAAATTAAATCGAACTGCCCATTGTGCTTGTTTATGCTGGTTTTATGCATGATATGCACATAGCTACCATATGATTGTCTTTTTCTCTTCATCTACAATTCATTTCTCCTTGCACTCATGTTACACATGTAAAGGATGTAGATGATGTATCACCTGTGGTGGAACAAGTGGTTACAGGGTCAGTCCAGGGTTTTCATAAGACAGATTTGTTAGGAAAACAGGTGACAATTTCCAGTTTTCCATCCATCCATCCATCCATCCATACATCCATACATCCATCCATACATACATACATACATCCATACATACATACATACATACATACATACATACATACATACATACATACATACATACATACGACTCACTTCCTTTAAGTCAATGTCCGTATTTAAATGCTGACTACTGAAAAAATGTCTTTTTTAATTTTATGATGAACTTGTCTACTTATACCAAGAGCCTAAGGGATGGTAGTTTTAACTTTGATATTATAAAAACGTTCAATATATACACATGAAACTATGATTAAATAAGATATTTTTATTTATTTATTCATTTTNCTTATTACTTATGTTATTTTAACAATATATAGAGAGATTTTTTTCTTTTCTTGTAACATTTCTCTTTTTCTTTTGATCAACTTATTTTATTATCGTTTTTTTTACAGCACTTTGGTGCAGTTTTAAACCAGTTTTTAAAGTGCTATATAAATACATTTGACCTTGACACTGACATTGACATTTTATAAAATGTTACCATTTCCTTAATAAAAAAAATATTAATGCCATAGTAAGAGTGACTTGTTTATGTTTTATCCTGTGGTTTACATTAATATGCTGTTTTGTGTTGAATCACACTGAATGTTTTAGAAGAGATTTTCCTCTTACACAGGCCTTCAAGTGTCACTATGTACATATAGCTGTAGCTCAAACAGCCATGCTGCATCGTTTAAACAAACTAACTCATAAATTGGTGTCAACACTTCAGGTGGGTTCTTATGGTGGCAAACTGAAATACACCATAACCTATGTGACCGGTTCCAGAGGGACAGAACTCGAAGATGCTGACGTTCAGATCATTGTGAGTATGCCCTGCAGCTGGTGTACTGGTTTCCAGTCACACCTCCCAATATCTGCTGGTTTTACTCACCCGCCCTTGTTGTCCGCCGTAGGGTAATGACATCACACTGGTAGCCCGTCAGGCATGGCGGAGAAACCAGCCGGGCAGCAGAGAGAGAAGACAGTTTGAGATCATCTTTAGGGAGGTGAGTGCATCCATACCTCACCCAAACTACAGTAAAAACATTATTAAATATAGTCAACTACAACATATTGTAGAATTATTACATGTGTTCTTAGACATGGGTCTGCTAAACCTAAATTGGAGAACTGACATGTTTTGTGAGCACATTTCAATCATCAAAGATCTCCCGAATGTGTTGGCATGAAGCTGATTGAGCTTTTTGTCTGTTTCACAGGAACACTGGCGTAGACCTGATGGCATGCCTGCCACCAGAGAGCACCTGATGATGGTTCTGGCTGATCTGGATGATATCCTGATCCGAGCTTCCTACTCCACTGAAATGCGCTCGTCCAGCATCTCTGACGTCAGTATGGAGGTGGCTGTGCCCAACTACAGTGGGTTGGCACAGGCCTTTGAGGTGGAGCAGTGTCGCTGCCCGCCTGGCTACCAAGGACTCTCCTGCCAGGTATATGTAGATATATTTTGTATAAAAAAGAAAGTATAATGAAACCTCTTCACCATTTTGCCTAAATAAAATGGATACAGTAGAATACTGTACTGCAGAAACACAAGATCTTAGCAAGTATTTTTATCTAGTCTGTAGTGCAAATATCTTAACGTTAAAGTAACTTTCCAGCAACATAGAAGCTTGTTTTAAGTTAGAAATACTTTAATATTGGTGAAAAAGTACTAGTTCCACTGGCAGATTGTTTCACTTGTAACATGAAAAAAGTCTTGTTGTAAGTTTAAAAATCTGCCAGTAGAACTAGTTCTTTTTTATTAATATTAAGCGATTATTGACTTAAAATAAGTTCCAATATATTGTTGTAACATAATGTGTAAGTTAGTTTTGTCTTACTTCAAATGTACTAAGATATCTCTATTAGAAAGTTGAGATTTTGTGTTTTGCAGTTTATTCTCTTTAGTTTTCAAAACAACAACTCCGTTCCTCTTCCAGGATTGTGCACCTGGCTACACCCGTACTGGAGGAGGTTTGTACTTGGGTCACTGTGAGCTCTGTGATTGCAATGGCCACTCTGATTCCTGCCACCCGGAAACTGGCACCTGCACAGTATGGAGCACAAGTTTATCATGTGACTAATATCAGTTTCTAGATTTCCCCGCTAACACAGTCGGCTTCTTTGCAGAACTGCCTGCACAACACACAGGGAGATTTCTGTGAGCAGTGTGCCCCTGGCTTCTTTGGCGACCCGACTGCTGGCACCCCGGAAGACTGCCAGAGATGTGGCTGCCCTCACACTGACCCAGACAACCAGTAAGTGCTTGAACACATACCAAGAGCTGTTATTTCAGCTCCATTTATAGCAGTAGACTGATCTGTGTCCAGCTCCTCTGTTTACAGAAAATCAGGTTCAGCTTCTAGGCTTTTGATTCAACACCAGCAGATTTATCAAAGCAACTTGCATGTAACTGACTTCACACTTGCTGTTAGGATTAGATTGTATGCTGGGATTTCCCAAGTCGAGTTTCTGTAAAGCTTTGATGTTTATATTCTGATTGGATAAGAGGCCTTGTTTTATGTCTTAGAGGGAAAATGCTGTTAAACTGAATAAAACGAAGATCAAAGGGTTCAAGTTCACATTTCAAATTGCCGACATCTTATGTTTCCAATTAGTTAGCATTAACTACAGAGGAAGTAGACCTTAACTCTAAGATCTCCAAAGGGCTGCCGACATTTTCACTTTCTGCACAAATCAACTGGTTTTTGGTATTAAAGTCCTCTAGAATATGAATATACAGTTGGAGTGGATCTACATTTCAACTTTCACCTGCAACTTAAGCTAAATAGGACTCCCACTGTTGAGTTTCAGCGTGCCATCCCAAGATTTTTTTTTTTTTTTGTTGCTTTGAACAGTTTTACTGTACATTTTTCTGGTTCCACAGAAGACAAAAACAATGTTGTAACAACAAATCGCCCCAAAAATGATCAGAGTAAAAAGAACACAATGACAATTACAAAAAGCAAAACAAACTCAACAAGACAATATAGTATACTGTATGCAACATAATATCCACTACGTGAGGCACTATCCCAAAGTACAATGTTTAAGCATTTTCAGTAAGCCTATATGTGACCCCATATTTAACCCCAATATAAGGAGTGGCTCTTTTCATCCTTTGGATTTTTTTCTGGCAATACCAAGAAATCCAAACACACTAACTGACCAGAAAAAGATCTTATTTTGAGTTTTGTGCGCTGCTCAGGGCTGAACAAAACGAAAATCATCTGACAGTGATCACTAACTGATTTTGTCTGTTTGTGCGTCTTTATATTGCATATATATTTTGGCTAGACACATTATTTTTTACTTGATTTTAACCTTTGTGTGTAACTTGTGTGACAGATTCTCTCCTACATGCGAGAGCCTTGGTAATGGAGACTACCTGTGCACTTCCTGCCAGCCTGGTTATACTGGCCAGCACTGTGAACGGTGAGGTGGTTGTTCTTTCTGTCATGGAGAAAATTCAACTAACTGTTTTAATATTTTTAATGTAGTTTCAAAGAAAGCAGGGGGTTTTGTACCAAAATAATCCCTGATATAAGTAAAAACTGTTTCTTTTTTCATCCTTAATAGTTGTGCTGAAGGATATGTTGGCAACCCACAGGACAGAAATAAGTGTCGTCCAAATGACGGTAATGCAAAATGCTGATCTTCACTTGAAAAAACCCCATGTGATCTTGGTGAAATTAGAAAAACAGTGGATATTAAAGGATCTTTTTTTTTTAATGTGCACTGTTACTGTTGAATTTTACAGCAGCCCACCTGGAGGTGAAAGTGTATCCAGAGCGGTTTGTAGCCACACCGGGCAGCTCTGTCACGCTGCGCTGTCAGGTCTCTGGATCTCCTCCACACTACTTCTTCTGGTCCAGACAGGACGGACGGCCCATCTCCAGCAGTGCTGACAGACGCAGACAAGGTGTGGGAATGCAGCTTTGAAACAGACTCCATATCGACTTTCACTTTAGATTGTCATAAGGCGGGGGTGCTGAAATAATGGTGTATGACTGCAGTTCAACAGTCGTCGAAATTTGGCTCTCCAGCAAAAGGAGCTGATGTAGATGGACCCTTTCATAATGTTTTAGGCTTTTTTAAAGATAAATGTGTATATTTTTTAATGGAAAGCATTAGGTACAGCGTATAATATTCTCCTTTTATTAGCCATGCTTTTCATTAAACTTGACAATTTATTTTGTTGTTGCTGGGAAAGGCCTGCAAACGTTTCACAGATGAACAAATTTGACCCAAGAAGTTAGGAAGATGTTATTTATTTATTTTATTGAAGGCAAAAGTCTGACAACTATTTTTGGACCTACAATAATTTGTTCACTTGTACTTTATTTGAAAAATATATATTTTTTTGCAATTTTAATGGAGTTTAATGGAGTGCAATTTTGGGAATTGGTGCAAAATGTTTGGATACCACTGAACTGGAAAGAAATTGTTAAAATATGATAAATTTGGAGAAAATTACATGGTTTTACAGTATGATTGTGTTTACAACATTTCTAATTTGTTATTTTTAAAACAGCTGTAGTGAAATGGGTTGTTCTTGATGGATGCCAAAACTGTACAAGCTTTGCTTTAACCAGCTTATCAACAGTGTGCAGCAACAGGTGCAGGAGGGGCAGAACTGCACTACTCTATGAATTCATGGAGCCAGTGCAAACTCTCATCCCTCCAGCTCTTTAAATGACTTTTTAGTTTAGGCACAGCTAAACAGAAAATGTTACCAGTTTGAAACCTTTGTATACCTTTATACCAGGTTAAGCCCATTCCTAGTTTGGCACATTTTGTTAGCTGTAAAACAAAAAACGTCAATGCGATGAAAACTTTAGCTTTACTTATTTCTGTGCACAGGAGCAGAGCTGTACTTCTCCAGCGTCCAGCCGAGTGACGCTGGCATCTACATCTGCACCTGCCAAGACCAGCGTGGCTCCAACAGGAGCCATGCTGAGATTATTGTCGCAGGTGCCACTTTAATTTGAACAATTTTAACAATTTGCAGTTAATTTAATTAATTAACCTTCACAGCAATCACACGTCATGCATACAATGTACTTTTAACACAGAACTTTTGGACTGAGTATTCTTTTATTTATTTTTTATTTATTTGTAACCATGTTGTGTACTCATTCCTTCAGGTGGCCCAACTAAACCCATAGAGGTTACAGTGGAGGAGCCTAAATTTCAGACCGTGAGGATGGGCTCCACTGTCAACTTCATTTGTACTGCAAGGAGCAAGGTAACTCTGCTGTCTGCATATTAATGTTTGTGAGTTTCTCCAACTTTTAATGCAGTGATTGTCAAGCTGCCTTGCATTTCATGTCAGGAACTTATTAGTAAGATTTGCACAGTTGCGACATCTTAAATGCAGAAAAGTCGTGTCAAAACCAGTTGATCATTTCAGAACTCCATTGGTCAATTTTATAGAATTTAAAATGATTGACTTTGCAACTTTATATGAACCACTAATGGGTTCCATTTTGGTTAAAATGGCATCCTCCGCAGACATAATCAGATTCTGTGATGGCACCGAGAGGCAGATATAGGATTGTAATTCAAACATTATATGCAAACTGTAGTGCTGACTTGTCAAATGGGAATCTACAATGAAGTCTTGGCGGCTCTGTGAGTGCACCTTTAATCAGTGATTTAAACAAAGGCTTTAGGAGGTAGTGAATCTGCAACGTTTACACACAGCCTACTCATCGTATAAGTCACAGTTTTTCATTTTATATGACATAAAGCCTTAGCTGTGAGAGAGTCGCCTGTCGTCAAAATGATAAATGACGTATAAACATCCTGGACGATGAACACAGAAAGGTTTTTGATAAGTTCAGACTTGCCAGTGTTGAAGTTTTAAGGTTATTCTTCAAAAGGTGAAGCCATTTATTACAGTGATATATTTCAGGCATTACCTTTATATGTGTTGATTTTAATGATCACGGCTTACAGCTAATCAAAATTTACAGTTTTAATTACACAGAGAATTTTAATATTTATTAACACCAATGAATATATTCTTATTAAGTACAATGCAATGATACACACAACCATGGGGAAGGCAACTACCTTAAAAGTTGTCCATCCCACAAAGGGTTACGTGCATATACTATACTATCATATATATGCTTTTTAGTAGACTGATATTTCTGCAACAAATCCTTCAGTTTTATTGGTGGTGATATATAATGTAGTGAATCTGGAGCTTAATGTTTTGGATTGAATTAGTAAAAAAAAAAAAAAAAAAAAAAACTTTTAATGGTATTCTAATTTACTGAGATGCAGCTGTAGTTCCTCTTACAATTAAAACAAACCTGTAAGCAGCCACTGACCTCTGAGCATGAAAAATGAAAATTTTTAATTTGTTTTTTAAAGAAAAATAAAAATCTGGTATCAACACAACTGGCGAGGGACACTTTTAAGGCTTCGGGTCGCTCGACGTGGTCGGTAGAGATGCTTTGGCTTGTCCATCAGTCTTTTGAGACATCGTCCTCCTTCCTGTAATGTCCATGTCTTCTCTGGTCTCCCCTTCGCAGTCACCGGCCTACACACTGGTGTGGACCAGGAAAGGCAACAGGAAGCTTCCCAACCGCGCCACAGACTTCAATGGCATCCTGACGATTCAGAACGTCCAGCCTGAGGATGCGGGCGTCTACGTCTGCACGGGCTCCAACATGTTTGCCATGGATGAAAGTAGTGCCACCCTCTACGTGCCAGGTTTGTGATCCTTTGGCATGGCATTCCACTTCCCATCACCCTCATCCCTGCTTCTGCACCCCAGCTTGGACTCCTATAGTGTCTCTCACTAAATATAACCGCCCTCTCTTCTGCTTGGAAGGATGCATGCATGGCTGTTTGTGCGTTTTGTTATGTTGTGACATCAGTGCTGATCACTGGGTTAACGGCTCATTAAGCTTGCAAGTCTAACTCCTAACGCTTCTGCTGTCAGCATATATGTGCCATGTTTTACTAGCAAACTGCCAGTCCAGCTATGTTCACTGGCATGATATTATTCTAGCTTCTTAACATATATGTCTTATATGACCCGAGTTTCCGGGACTGCATAAAGAATACAGCTTGTGGGTTTAGGCTACGTTCACACAGCAGGTCTTGATGCTCAATTCCGATTTCTTTTGTTGAAATCAGATTTTTTTTCCGTGTCGTTTATACTGCTAATTAAATGTGACCTCAATGAGACTTCTGTGCGACGTGACTGTCATGCGCAGAAGAAGAGCGATGATGTCACACATTACGGAAGTAACAATGGATGGAGCCATTTATGGATCACTTTTAATCCAGAAATGAGAGCCGGCAGCATCGTCACAAGATCATAGCACCATGAAGGAAGCCAATGAAAAGAAAGCACAGCTAATAGCAATGACCTTATGTTTAGCATTGACTGGAATTTCTGTGGAGAAATCTGTTTGCATGGGTAGTCAGAACCAGAGTGGTGAGATCTTTCATAAATTCACAATCATAAGTTTCAGCCATTGTTCATGTCGTTATTTACCACGTCCGGTTTCTTCTGGTGCAAATTTATGCCGCATGTCTCACATCAATTACATAAATGCCAGATAAAATGCAACATGACCGTTCAGAATGTAAACGCTTTGAAAATAATCTGGTACCTATTCGAATTAGAACCACATATGCAAGTGGCACAGATTGGATTTTTTGGGGGGTGAAAAGATCCAAACTGGGCCGTTCAGGCTGCATATAGGTCACATTTAGGCAAATAAGGTGGATTTGGGTGGCTTTGCCTGCTGTATGAACTCAGTCTTAGGGAACAATTAAAATATATAATGTGCTGCATTTCTGCAACATTTGTGGTCAAATACAAAGTACACTCAAACAACAAAACAAAAAAACAAACCTCTGGGATATCGAATTTGCAAGTGAAGCTTTCTGCCAACTCTGTGCTGGGAGCTACGGCGGGTTTTTATTTTTCACTTGGGTTGAATTAATCGGTGGTGGTTCGGTCACTTCTTGATCGCTGATGGATCTTTGCCTTGGTGCTACTGTGCCAGTTGCTGGATTCTTGGGTTTGTTTTTAATCCTGGGCTCCTCTTGCCTGAGCGGGGTGTTCCACGATGGGATGAAATGCAAATGCCACGACGGGATAAGTAACTCTGCACCTGGGACTTCTTCAGTTCACCTGCAATAAGACGGGAATCAGAAGAAACATGTTTGGTTTCTTGTTTTATTTCTTATAGTTCTGTTATTTACAGTATCCATCTTACACTCAAACGCCTGTTTGTAACTGTCATTTTTACCTGAAAATGAATGTCAATGAACATGTTGGTGCTATTAGCCAGGAAGTTGTTATACTGCTACGATGCAATGCCTTGAAAAAATCTTCATAGCCTTTGATTTTTGTCACTTTACAGCCACAAACTTCAATGTATATTAAAGGTATTTTATTTAACAGGCCAACCAATTCATCTCCAGGTAAAGCATTTTGAAATCATTTTCCTTCCACCTCACTGAAAAATGCTACATTATGTTGGTCAGCCACATAAAATTCAAATAAAATGGATTGATGTTTGTGGTTTTAATACTAAGAAAGTGTATGAGTTTTAAAGGTATTCATATTTTTTCAAGACACTTTCACTTAAAGTCAGTTCTGTTTATACAATGTTTCTTTTCAAAATTCAGTGTTGATAGCTGAAATATTATTTTAGATACAAAATGTGGATAAAGTATTTTAATCTGCATTCTGTTAATATTCAGCTGCAGTTCTGTTTTTTTTTATTTACAATGTGTCAATGTTTAGTTTTAAAGTGCTGAAATCATAGTCTGATAATCTATCATTTTCTTTGCTTTTAGTTATTTTATGTTAAGAAATTGTCTGTGCACATGCACTCGCCTTGTATGCACTGTGTTTACATTAAGTTCATTTATAATAAAATATTTCACGAGAAATATCACGTCACATTCTAAACCACACGTCACATTGTTAAACTAGGCATTTTTTATGTATTGATTTGTATGATTGCAGATATGTTTCTGTTAAAATGACAAAAATGAAATGTACGCATCATATTTTAGTGTATTCATCTTAACTGTGAAACCATTTTGTGTTAAAGAAGCAATGGATTAAAAATATAACAGACTAAAGTTAATTGTGAATTGGCCTGTTTCATCTTTATCAGTTTTCTTCAGGAAAACCACAAGCTGTATGTCTTGGTTTAGTTGAGATGAAATGACTTTTTTATTGTTTACAACTGCTTTTTCCTACTAACCTGCATGACTAATATGGAGATGTTCTCCTTTTGTTGCTGCACATCTTCCACAGCAAGTATACGTGTGCATGTTTTTGCATTTTTATGTCGAGCAAACCGACACATTTTTATTGGGTAAAAATGTTTTATGGTTAAATATTTTGTCTATAATCTAATTATGTCTGCAATACATTATTTCTGATATTTGTCAGTTAAACATGTTTAAACCCATCAATCTAAGTTAAAAGGCATCTCTCTGAACACATTATATCAACAAGATGATTAGATATTTATGTACCACAAACAGGTCTTAATTAGAGTCCAGAGTGGTTGACAGTTATGATTTCTCTCCAGTTTTATCGAACGCTTGAATCAAATAAGACACAGCTACATGCTGTCCAATTTAATCCAAATCAAATAATTTGATTACATAGAGAGCCAAGCTCATCACATCAGTTTGGGAGTACTTTCTACATAAAATTAAAACAAAGACTGCTCAGATTTAACTCCACAAATAGATACATCAATTGGCTACTTGTCCAGCAACTCCAACACAGTTAAACACAAAGTGACTGAGCTAGGCATACTTTCTATAAAAAAATAAACAGAGAGACATAGAGCTAATGGCAGTATTAGTTCTGCCAATGACTTTATTAAGGTAAAAAAGCACAGCTTAACGCAGAATCAATGGACCAGGTGTCCTTTCCGTGAAGAAAAGCAGAAGAAGAATTTAAAAATCTGCTCCAAGATAATGACAGCAATTGGTCCATCAATAATTGTTCAAATGTGGCAAGAAGTTTAACACAGAAATGCTGAGCCCAATTTACATTCTACACAAAATAGAGGAAATGAACAGTTAGTGACAGCATAAGCTCCATATATGGCTCCATTAAGGGAAAAAGAACTAAAACTAATCTATAACTAAAAAATACCATGCCACAGAAGCACTGAACCAGGTGAACTTTCTCAGGGAAAGAAAAACAGAGAGTAGGAATAGTAATGACTGTAACTGTTTAATTAATTGCTTGAGCTTGGCAAGAGACACGGCTAAGGAAAACTATGCTAGGAGTACTTTCCATGGTAAAAAAACAACAAAAAAACCAAACACTACACAAAAACAAAAGTAACAGTAGTAACTAATGGCAGCAATAATGTCAATGACTTTTTATAGGAAGAATACTCAACTGGACACAGAAGTACTGACCCAAGTGTTCATCACATGAATAAAAACATCAGAAACAAAAGAAATGGCAGCAATAATATCAAACAATGAGTATGAAGTGGCTGTTGCTAATAGTTTTAAAACACCTCAAATCAAAGCTGTGCCAAAGGTTCATGATTAAAGCGTGCTTTAATATGTGTGTGGTGTTTTATTGGATCCAACTCAACATAAATCACAGCAGCCCACGTGTGGAGAAGGATATACAGTAAACTGGAGGTACAGTAAACTGCTGTTGATTTGAAGAGCTGATCTGTCAGTTTACTTGTCCCCCTCCCTCCCTCCATCTCCAGAAGCCTCACAGACTCAGATGTTTTACACAGCCTATGAAATGTTTGAAGGACACAGAAAGCGTAAGTCTGCGATGTTTCCTCACTGGTCGGATCCAACTCTCCCTCTATTTGTCATGCATGATCTCATCTTCCACAGCATGGAGACATGTGTGGCCTGCTGATGCCCATGTACAATCAGCTGATCTTGAGGTCCAGAAACCAGATGAAACTGTGCTCAAGTCTGGAGCTCCCATGTTGTCCATCATACCAGCCTGTAACTCGTTAAAATGAACTTTTGTGGTTATGTAGAGTCAAACCTAATTGTACATGAGCATTACGAGTCACCATCTGCCTCTTTGGGTTTATTGTGGTCTATCACTGCAGGAAAAAGTGCATGTTCAGTTTTATGGGCATCTCCTCAGGAATGTCAACTCTATTTTCCATCTTTCTGAAAGATCACATTGGGCTATTTTGGGGGGAACTGTCAAATTTTATGGACTCTTGGACTTTTTTTTTCCAAATGAAATCACATTTCTTGATCTTTGACTCCTCTCTCTTCGCATCACCTCCTATCTTTCAAGGAAACATGCTGTCCTCTGGGCTTCAAACATCATACCTGTGCTCAATACATCCCATTGCAATTTCTTTGCATCATTCTTGAATGTGTTTTTTCAGACTGGTCTTCACACTTTCATTCATGGCAAAAGGTACCTTAAATAACTCACCTTAACAAGTATTTTAAATGCTTAAATAAATTATGTATCCCGATGGTAAACCATAGTAAAAGCATGAAAAAGTAAATTGCACCAAGCAGAAGAATCCAGGAGAGTGCAACACAGCTGAATAGGCTTAGTTTATTTCGTATCAAAGACAACTCTGTTCATTTTTCTCATAATTAGTCACAAACCTTACCATCAGTTTGACAGGTAGATTTAAATTTGTCCTCTTTGACTTCTGATGTAATATGTTCCATTTTTCAAGCCCTGCTATGGAAACGGCTAGCTTTAGCTTTCTAGTCAGCTATTTTTATTTTAGAATACATCCCTCTTCACATTTATTGACATTCCTGGTAAAGATTTGTAGAAATACGTTTGTTAAATTGTTGCTTTAAGAAGAAACATCAATTTACAATTTACTTTAGGTTTACAAGAGTTTCTAGGAACTTCTAATTGATGTAGACCTTCTGTTCCCTTGTGGTGTAATTACTTCAAGTCCCCATTTCTTCCAGCTAGGCAGAACAATGATCCATGTTGATTATGGAGAATGTTAAAGCATCTCCAGAACATCGGAATATTAATTATACTGTAGGATCCAGAATTTTAATGTTACAACATTACATCAGGAACAATGAAAATGTTCCTATTGTCCATGACTTCTTATTATTCCTTACAGAGTTAGAAACTAAGACCTTGCTTTTACCCTGGATTTTGCTTGCCATCAGGGTCAAACAATCAAAGCTTCACAGAAACTCTGACAGGTTTTCAGTCTGCTTAGACAGCTCCCTCTGAACTGAAAGAGGTCTTTATTAAGCTCTGCCACCGCCAAATATTGGAGTGGACAGAAGCGAGCCAATCTCTTGCAGAGAGAAATATGCCAAGAAGCATTGCCAAGGAGTGCCTCACACATCTGTTTTGTCTACAGAAAGATTCTCTCAGACTGCCATATCTAAGGGTGGGAGTCACAGCTCTGTCTTTCTGAAAGATCACATCCCAAAGCTCAAAATGTCTTCCAATTTAATAGGATTCCCCTGTCCCTACTGTTCAACTTTACCGCTACCCTGAAACCAGCCTGTATTATCAGAATTTACTACCAGTTAACAAGCTTCTACATTAGAGCTGTGTTTCACTGCCTCATGTCCTTCTGTAGCTGCGGAGGGGGCCCAACCCGTCGCAACCATCACCCCCTCGGTGCTAAACGTCCAGCAGGGTCAGCGGGCAGAACTTCGCTGCACCGTGACTGGAAACCCAACACCAGCTGTAGAATGGATCAGTAAGACCAGTTTAGGGATTGTTTGGATGTTGATTTTTTTTTCTCTAGGGAAAGCCAGTATTTGATTATTAAATCTTTACAGGTGGTCCAGGATACAGGATGAGTCCAAGAGCTGTGATAAGAAACGGCTTCCTCACAATCCCAGCTGTGGATCCAGCTGATGAAGGAGAGTACACCTGCAAGGCCCTGAACACTCACGGCGAGCACACAGCACGGGCCTCCCTCCATGTCCAAAGTATGAGCAGAGTTTGTCAGTGAGAGGGATTGACTTGTTAATCATTTGTTTTCTTACATAAACAGCACATTATTTAACTTAAGGCTGCTGTCTATCTTAAACAACAGGGTGAAGGTACGATGGTTAACACAGGTTTTCAAATTCTTTAGAATTGTTCATATTTAATTAAAATGTGAAGATCCACTCACCCCAGATTCTCATTTGGATTTAGATCAGAACTTTGACTGGATATGTGTTGATCTAAACCCCTGATCAACTGTCGGTCCTGGAGGGCCGGCATCCTGCATGTTTTAGTTCTCTTCCTGGTTTAACGCACCTGGATCAAATGATGGCTCATTAGAGACCCAAGAGGAACATTGACATGCTGAAAAGATTGTTACTACCACCAGGGAGAGAACTAAAACATGCAGGATGCCGGCCCTCCAGGACCAATTTTGGACACCCCTGATCTAAACCAGTCCATTGTAGGCCTGTACTGGAAGATTATCTCAGCATTCTTGCAGTTGTGGAAATTAAAGTTATTGGCTGGTGGGATATTATTTCCTTGCACTGATCTAGGCTTTTTCATGTTATCTCTGACTGCTTATCTAAAGGTATCAGAGCAAATTCATGCTTTTGCAACAACACGTGTTTCAGACTTTAAATTGTTTTTTGTTTTTTGTTTTTAAATTAAAGATTGTGTAATTTTCCTTCCACGTTACCATAATGCTACTTTCTGTAGTTCTCCAATTTAAATTTCCATTATTGATGGTCTTGTAAGGCACTTTGTGTGGAAATGTCCAGATATTTTCTAAAAGAAAAAAAAAACATCTTCTGTGATGATTGTTGTGGCTGTCATTTAGGAAACACCCCCAGTGGTATTGGCACTCCGCCCCAGGTCCAAGTCAGTCCTCAAAGTGTGGACATCCGTGAAGGGGAACCCTTGAGGTTGTACTGCAGAGCGACGGGTTCGCCCACCCCAAAGCTCACCTGGCTGAAAAATGAAGGACAGCTCCCCCCAGAGGTGAGACATCTGGTGCCGACTCGAGGATAAAATCTGGACCCATAATCAAAGCTTGAATGTTGTCCCAATGGAGTAAAGTGCTTGTAAAATGTCATGTTTCTGCATTTACATTCACCTGTGCTGTATCTCCACTTACACCTCAGGGTGTGTCCAGTGCCGACGGTATTTCATCCGACTCTTCAGCATGTTGACCACTGATTATTTTCCCCTCCCTCCCTCCTTGTTTGCCCCCCTCCTGCCCTGTTCTGCCATTTGCTCAGGCCATTCCCTCTCACGGTTTCCATCAGTTTAAAAGCAACAGTCTCGATGTGTTACAGAGACGTATTGAGGAGCTGCAGGTCTGTCCATCTGTCTTGTGTGTCTGTCCCCGTCTCATAGCTCAAATCCATTGTCTCCCACTGACCTCGTCCTCACATCACGTCAACTAAGTGCATGACCAAGCCATGTCCTTGATTCACGCTCTGTAAATTTGTGGTAATGTCCCACAGCTGCTCACGTTCAGTCCATGTGTAGCTGGTGTCAAACATTTAAACCAACAAGCTGGGTCTGTTGAACGTCCCGCATGCAGTCGCTGTTTCTGTGTAGCGTTTTGTTCATTTAGGTGTTTCATAGTGTCTCGTTTTGTGCTGTCCTCATGAAATCATCCCTGACATTGGGCTTCCAGCTCCCAGATGAACCCCATCATTCCACTAAATGTATTAACAGCACTAAGTATGCAGAATGGGTAGTTTAGGGCAGTGCCTCACAAAGGTTTTCAAAATATTTTGACACGCGACAGCCACAAACTTCATTGTATTTTATGTATTTATTTTTTTGGTATTTAATGCGATAGACCAGCCCAAAGTCGCATCCCATTCCAGCTTTATCTGGATGTTTATGATTGATTATCTATTAAAACAGGAATCTGAAATCTTTACAACCTAAAGACATTTTGCTCTCTAGTCAGCCAAATAAAACTTTGTCACATGACTTTTTGACAAAGAAAACGTTTTAGCTACAGAGCAGTCGCAGAGCAGTCCTCCCTTGTGACATTAAGGCAACTTCTTCTTCATGTTTGGCTTACGTCCTACCTGGCTTGTGGAAAATTGCAAAATTGGACTTAATAATTAGATTGTCTCCTTCCTCACAAATATGGACTACTTTCACATTACATTCCAATGAAATACAATGAAGTTTATAGTTGAAAGGTAACAAAATGTGAAAACGGTCAAGAAGTTCTAATATTTTGTGCAAGGACTTGTATTTTGAGATACGTTTTGCTCTGTGCGAGGCTGCAGCCCCAAACGGGTTTGTGCTGTTCTGGGTCTAGTGTGGTCCTTCTTTGCTCTTCAAGGCCCATTTAGTTCTGCCTCAGAGAGCGACTGGGTTGTGTCAGCCTTTCCCATGGGGAAGCCGGGCTGGGCGGTGCCGTCCGACCACGCAGAAATTCTGTATGCTCTAGCAAACGGCTTGCTTTGAAAACTCGTCAATGGGTTCAGACGCACATTGAGGCACGACCCGCCTCGAACACTGCTCGGTTTAGCGTCCCACACGGTTGATTTGGCTGCAGCTAAGCAGCTTTGTCCACGGATGCCACGACATCGGCTCCCCTCCCACAGTACAGTAATCCGTCCCCAGACTGCGACCCTGCTGATTCCTTTCCACTCTGATGTGATCAAAGCTTCATAAAAAATTAACTGCAGCCCCTGACTTGGAGTGCAGGAGTTCAAAACAGGTGCAGCTGTTCTTTAGCTTAGAAAGTTAATACAGTCATTGGACCTGGTTCAGTTTTTTTGTCATTTGATGCCAAATATTTCCACCTGCTGCTGGGATTTTATTGCCACAACCTGCTCTGAAATGTTAACTAACCTTTGATTCAGAGTTCACCTTAAATAATCAGAATTGTTCCTCCTAATAAGTATCAATCATAGATATAGACATTAAAAAATAAACAATTAATTACAGAGATGCACTGATCAGAATTTTGTGGCCCATTTCTGATTTTCAGCTTTAGCCAATTCTGATTTGACTCAAAGAAATGTAGCTGGCATTAAATTCCTGTTTGTTTTTTTGGGTCAAATTTAGGATGTTCTGTTGATCCTTTCCTGGAAATCTGTAAAGTTGCAACTTCTAACTTGCTACAGGAGATGCAGACCTTACCTTAAATGTTAGATTTGCAAAATGCTACCAGCATTTCCAAAACCACAATGTTCTATGACAGAGTGAATTAAAGCTCATAAGATGAAACAACAGCAACTTTGCTGTATACTTTCAGCCATTTCGCTAGCTGCTAACATTACAGTTTCCTTTTAAATATATTTTCTCTAACTTGGTATTTAAAACACATTACTGAAACTAGAAATAGCTAAGTTTGAGTCTTCTTCTTTTAATACCTTCCACACAGAAGAGTGTTGCAGTTGCTAGAAGTTTACAGTTTCTCAGTTTTTGTACATTCACTGATAAGAAAAGAAAAAACAGAATTAAGAGTTGAAAATCACCTGACTACAGTCACAAGTCAATTTCTCAGTGCATCTCTGTTAAATTTGATTCTTACCATCACAAAGTAACTGCTCTAACCTCACCGATCACTGTGTAAACAATGGCCAGGCTTTATCAAATCCTTTTGTCACTCGGGCTAATGACACTGAAATCACAAACAATGATCCAGCTGTTGCTATAACATCTTTTGTCCTGTCTGAAAAGTCTGCACCGTAGCGCATTTTGTGTCACTAGTAGTAGTTATGTCACCTTGTTGGCATTGTTATATTTGTTTTGTACCCAGAGACAAGGGAAAGGTAAGTGCTTCACTTTCTGTAAAAACACAAAAACCCTTAAATATTTGTCTTTCCACCTGCTGTGTTTTTTCTTCGCAGGCCCAAACGGACCGCACCGACATTGGCACTCTCTTCATCCCTAACATTAAACTCTCTGACGCTGGCACTTACATGTGCGTTGGTAGCAACAGTGTCGGCTCAAACCGCACTCCAATTCGAGTCACTGTTCTCAGAGGTGAGCTGACTTCAGATTCATTCTGTCATCCTCTTGGCGGTTGTCATTTTTCAAACATGCAACGTCATCAACTATGTTTTTATATGCCTGTTTCTGTCTGTCAGATTGGTTAATTTTCTTGTTTTTGTCCAAGCAGCAGAGCAATCCTTTTCTGTTGTCACCATCCAGCCGTCGATCGCTGATGTCCAAGAGGGTCAGACTCTGGAACTGAACTGCTTTCCTCCTGGAAATCCTCCTCCCAGAGTCACCTGGTCGAGAGCCAGCGGACACTTCTCTGCCAATCATCAGGTTTTCACGCATATATCTGCGCTTTAATTTTTCTAAATATGCCTTACATGCACAATCTTGTTTTCAACTTGCAGCCCAGCAGACTTGGCTGTTTAGTCAAGTATCTCACCATTCATTCTCAAATGTTCTTATTTGTGAGGAACAAAAAATTACAAGTGATTTTGCCCAGAAAAAAAAGTTCTTCATATAATAATCTTATATTTTTTATTTTAGTGATATGTAGATCCATTGATGTGCTGTGTGGTTTCAATCAGGGCCTTAAATAGATGTCAACTATATCTGAAAAATACACACGTTGTGCAGGACAGTGCAAAACCTATGCACCACACCGAGCCACAGGCATTAAATAATATTTAAATAAATACAAATACGTCAAGTAAAGCAACAATGCACCCCAACAATGCATATATCAAGCAATACATCAATGTATATTTTAACAAAATACACAGGCAACAGCGCACATAATTGAACATCTACTGTAGATGTTGCTTTGAAATATTTAGTTGTTGCCTGGTTGGTGCTAAAATGGCTTTGACCTGCAGAGAAGGAGATGCGTAACGACCACTAATGAGGTCTTGTGGTATGTGGCAGCAAGATCTTAATGGTAGACCCTTTAAGTTGGGTCAGACTAGTTGATCCAGCACCTTCCACATAAGCTTAGTCAGATAGGAGAATTTGTCACTGGTTTGTGGTTTCTTTATTTCCAGTGGTGAAACGCTCATAAACAGAAGTTCACATGCTTTCAAAAAAGAACAAGACTATTTATATAAGTTGTTAAGTTGCTTTTTGCACTGCATCAGTTTGCAATATTTCTCATTTGCAACATCTCATGCAGGCTAACAGCTATAGCCAATAATAAATTAGCCTTTTTGAAAATGCACAAATATTTCAATGATTTTCAGTTGTTCCAAGGTAAAGTTTTACATTTTATCCGTTTCCCATCTGCAGGTTGTTGGCAATCAGATTCGTATCCTTTCCGCCACTTCGGAGGACTCGGGAGAGTACATCTGTCGGGTGCAGGGAGCCGGCAGCTCAAGCCCGGTCCATCAGGCCTCCGTCTCCGTCTCTGTCACTTCATCTTCTTCACGTAAGGATGTTTAACACTTGAGATTTTCCTGAAGGGCATGTATTTATTCTCATGCTTCTCAGGCGGGTAGAGGCTTTTTGATCTTCTCCAAGTGTTTAATGTAACTACACTTAGTTGTACTTGAAGTGAGACAGTTTCAGTAAACCCCACAGACCTTTCTATCTGGAATATTACCCAAGGCCGAATCAGTGAGCAGCAGGGAAAGTCGATTTAAGGTCAGAGTGTTAGATTGCGGGGAGTTGCTCGCACATCCTCACTTCTTTTCCTCTTCTCACTTGTGTGACCTCAGGATTGAATGATTTTCCTTGCTGCTCTCCCATGATCTCATTCTCATTCACTCCCTGAAGAAGCTGCCAGTGGCCACGCTCAATGTGGGATTTATTACTCAGGAAAAAAAAAAAAAAAAAAACGCTGCTTTTATATCAAAGGAGGTTTGTTTAATTAAAAATATCCAAATTCCAAACTGCTGGTTTCTGCTGCAGGCCTGCAGAGTCCCATCATTGGCGTTGAGCCCCACAGCTCTGCAGTGCGTGTCGGGGAGTCAGCCAGCTTCAGATGCCAGGTGTACAGTGGAGCCCCGCCGGTCAGGCTGGAGTGGAAACTTGCCAACAACCAGCCTCTGCCAGGTAACAGCTGAGCCCACGCTGCTGGAAAAGAACAGCGCAGGTCAATGAAAGTATGCTCTCTTTCAATTCAAGGTTTTACTTGTAATCGTAAAAAAGATCTGTTCTGTAGCCGATTTTAAAGTTGTTTAAAATACGTAAAAATTAAGAACAGATTTCAAACTGCCAGTATTTATTAAACGATAAAGAAGCCAAGATGGAAAAACTGTGTGGAAAAAGTCCACCCTCTTTGATTTTTTGAAATATTGCAACCAGATGCTGATAATCAAATTCACTTGATTTAATGATCATAAACATGTGGCCAGCTCCATAAAAGCAGGAGATCTAGCAGGTTACAGACGTGTGCTAACACAATGCCATGAAGGGAAGACATTAGCAATGAGAATCAAGAGCTGCTGCCAGTCTCTACTTTTAGTGAACATATCAAACTTAAGACCCAGGGGCCAAATCTAGCCCACACTAAATTTGTATGTGGCCCTCAAAACTTTAGAGAGACAGATAAATAGAATGTTAAAGATAACAGTTGTGTGCTTTAAATAACAGTTTTTTATCTATATATTACGAAATTACATCAGTGTAAAAATATGTTGAATGTAATTTATTTCAAGAAGTAGTCATCTAATGCAGACACAGCTGTTTATTAATATTTAACAGTTTTTTATACACCAATATGCACTTTTATACACAATACGGTTCCTCCTCCTGTCACATAAACTGAACCTACAACCTCCGATTGCAAAATGACTTCTGTGGTAAAAGACTCTGGATGTGAGGTTGTTTTGAGTAACCTGGGCACTTTACTGGGCGTTCATCAAACCCACTAGCCATTTCTGAATTTTGAAATCTTCTGGAGTCAAATGTCAGGTCATCTCTGTGTTAGGCGAAGAGGAAACTGAGTCGTCAAAGCAGCAAATCTACAAGAAATTGGCTAAAAAGATAAGAATCAACATTCTGCAATGGCCTAATTAAAGTACAAACCTTAGCCTAACTGAAATCTTCAGAGAGCTGTAGAGCTGTGCAGGAACAAATGAACACAACCTCAGTGAACTCAACCAATGTTGTAAAAGAAGAGTGAGAAAAAAGTTGGTATGGTCTGATGTAATATTTGGAAAGATGTCTCAGTATTTTGCAACCTCACTCTTGGTGTTAAAGTCTTTCATTCGAAATTCTTTTAGTAAACAGACACAATAAATTTTATTCTTTTTAACCAATCTGCTTTGTTTAAGTCTTTTCTTTAGTTTTTTGCCAGAAGAAACTAGTCAGTCTGTCCTCTACAGGCTGACTGTGACTCAGTGAGTAGAGCTGCAACTGGAAGGTTGTAGGTTTAATTTCAGCTTCCTCTTGTCACATATTGACCTGCCCTTGAGCTGGACACGTACCCCGGATTTTATACCAATCTGGATATAACGTGTGTATACTCGACTGGGTGAATGTGGCTCCAGTGTGAAGTGTAATAAGAAAAGTGCTATGTGAATTCAATCCTTTTACCATTTAAGAACACAATCGTCTCTAAATGCCTCCTTTTTGGATTCCTGGTGTGCTTCCAGCTGCTGCTTTCTCCTGTGTGATGTTTGGTTTCCATCTGTTCTCTGTAGATAACGTCCGAGTTAACTCTGATGGCTCCGTTATCACCATCGTCAACGCTCGACCAGTAAACCACGGAGCCTACCGCTGTGTGGCGAGCAATCTGTTCGGCATCACTCAAACCATAGTGTCTTTGATTGTTAAAGGTAATATTTCAGTCATGTATTCTTAATGGAAGGGTTCCCTCCAGTGGACAAATTCTGCATATTTGTATTTTGTATTGTCAGAGTCTCCTGGGGCCATTGTTACCCCTGCTGGGCCCCTTCGGGTCAGGGTGGGCGAGCCCATTAACCTGGAGTGCCAAGCTTCAGGAGAACCCCGCCCCTCAGTGTCATGGCACAGACTGGATAACAACCGGAAGACCACCCTGACCAGTCCTGTACCCATGGACTCCAATGCGGTCATGCAGGTACAGTTACTCAAAACATTTTAAATTAATTTATTCTACAAGTTCATCTGGCAATTAGAATAAAATCAAAGCTGACCAGTGCATTTCGAATAAGCTTGGTCTTTAACAGCTTTCCATCAATCGGCAAACTCTTAGACTCCTCTGCTCAGTTTATGTAGTACCAGTTGACAACAGCATGTCATCTAAGCACAGATTACAAGACAAACAGATTCTCTGCAAAAACACAAAGTATTTTTTGTCTAGTTTCTAGCTCAAATATCTAAGTCCACTTGAAATAAAAAATAATTAACTTACTAAGTCAACTGGAGTGAAAAAGAAAAGGGAAAACTGGAATAAATGCAAAAAATCACTGCCCTCTACTGTTGCAGTTTAGTTTCACCACTTTTGTTTTGATGTTGTAGATTCTTGTTGCCCGTCCAGAAGACAGTGGGACGTATGTCTGTGTGGCTCGTAACACTGAGGGAACTACTGAGACCAGAGTCGAAGTGATCATAGAGGGAGGATCCCAAATGCCCTCAGCGCCGAGGGCCCTGGTTCCCGAGCCCCTCATGGTCGTGGTGGAGGGACAGACCGCGACTCTGCGCTGTGATGCCTACGGTGACGGGAACACAAAATGAAAAAAAGAAGCCCAAATTTTTAAATGTGTTATGTGTGCAACTTCAGCTTTTTAGTTGTGAAATAAACAAAAACGGATACAATAAACTAAAATAGAGCTGATTCAGGAGATTTTCTTCTTTTTTTTAGTTTTCTGCATTTATGTTTTGTAGGATTTCCCTCTCCGGTGATTACATGGTCCAAACTGCGCTCCAGTTTGCCTCGGAGGCAGAAGTTGGTGAACAACAGCTTGGTGCTACAATCTGTCGGTCGACAAGACTCTGGAGAGTACATCTGCAGCGCCACAAACAACATGGGAACCAGTGAAGTCACCATCATGCTAGAAGTGGAGAGTCAGTGACTTTTGTACATCTTTTTTTTTCTTAGAAATATTTTATTGATCTTTTCTTTCAAAGTTAAAATATAAAATAAAAGAAACTAGTCGGGTAAATTAATTTTAATTGTCTAAAAATGTAATTTTGGGGGTATATTGTACTGCAAATAATGCAGTACAATATACTGATATGATTTTCCTTGATCAATGCCAAACCTAAAACAAACTGCCTGAGGTGGAAGGCAGGAAGTGATAGGGTAATATGGGGGTATACAAAGAAAAACATTTCACACCCTAAATTTACTTTGGATTTGTCAATATAGGAGGAGGAGACCCAATAAGGGAATTGTCCTTGACCGAATCAAGCATCATTGCCTCCAAAGACATAGTCACATCTTTTCTAGATTGTGATCGATAGTTTAACAATTGGGTATTAGTTTGATCATGATAAAAGCAAGTCATACAATGTCAATGTATCCTTTCTTTTGGATTTTGTTAGTGAATCTTAAATGCCCTGGAATGTTTTCCAAATGTAAGAAAAGATGGTGGACTGTAGCATTCCAAAATAATACAAATTGCTTTGTATAATTACAGATTTAAAACTTTTTTTAATGTTTCTTTTCTTTTTCTGACTTTGCAGCTCCTCCTTATGTCACTTCGGTGCCCGATGACGTGGCTGTGCGGGTCGGAGAGGTGATCAGGCTGCAGTGCCTGGCCCATGGTACTCCTCCCCTGACCTACACGTGGACCAAACTGGGCGGCAGCCTGCCTTCCAGAGCTCAGGCCAGCGAAGGCGATCTGCAGATCGACTTGGCCACTTCCGAGGACGCTGGGAGCTACAAATGTGTGGCTAGCAACAGAGTTGGCAACAGCGAAGTAGTTGCTAAAGTCACAGTCAGATGTAAGTTGCTGCTCTTTCCAGTGCAGGATTGATTTATATCAACAATCTGAATTAAACAGCGGATTCCACTGTTGTCTGTGTCGTTTCCCCTTGCAGCACCGCTGGCGGTGCGCGTTTCCCCCCAGGTTGAGGTGAAAGCTCAGGGCAGTGCTGTGGAGTTCACCTGCTCTGCAGCTGGAGGAGTTCATACCCAGCTTGAATGGCTGAAGGAAGGAGGAGCCTTGCCTCCAAACCACGACATAAAGGACGGTGTTCTCAGGTGACTGATTCTCCTTTAGCAGATAAGGCAGGACTTAAATTAAAGGTGGCCATACCAACACCGTGTAGCATGTTTCGTCTTCTCAGTTGATCATGTCTCATTATTCCTTTAGAAATACAAAAATATTTCAAATGAACTTTTTCATTTTTTTGTCTTGCTATAACTACACATTATTTTATTTGTATTTTATGTGATAAACCAAGAAAAGGTAATACTCAGCAGAACACAAACATAATTTGATTCAATCTATTCTATTTAAGCCCTGGTGGTAAGCCCAGGGTTGTTCTTGCTGGAGGGTTCACTTTCATTCCAGTTTCAGCTCTTTTGAGACTTCTAACCAATTTGCTTTCAGGTTTTTCATGTCTTTTAGCGCCATCCATCTTTCCAAAATCAAAGTTTGATTACAGAAGGAAAGCAAACTCACTAAAGGATGCTGCCATTACCATGTATCATGATGGAAATAGTGTCTTAAAGAGGTGTACTGGTTTTTATTTAGGGGTGTCATAGTGAAAAAGAAGAATATGCTGCTTTTAAGATATTTACTGTTTTATGTTAAAATTATAATTCTGTACCTTCTAGTTCACATTTCTGTTCTACTTTGTAATAAAATATCAATGAAATTAATTGGAGTTTGTTGCTGTAATTGGGCAAAATTATTTTCTTTGAAGGAAAAGCACATAAGATGTAGTTTTTTAAAGTGGATATCTGAAATATGCAACTTCTACTTGCAGAATTGAAAACTTGGAGCAGGGCAATGAAGGTGTTTACATCTGCAGAGCAACCAGTGCATATGGTCAAGCACAGGACACTGCAAGACTAACCATTCAAGGTTTGAAACATCCTGCTGTTTATAAAGTCAATGGACAACATTTGCCTTCAAGGCTCTGTTTACAGAAATGGCTCAGATAAGGAGACATGATCTGGAAAAGCTCAAAACCTTCAAGACAAAGTTTTCCCATATTCGTAAATATCTGCGCAGCTCCATTTGCTTTATTTATTTCGTTCATATTTCTCTTCTTTTCCACAGCTCTGCCAAAGGTGATGATTAATGTACGCACCTCGATGCAGACCGTGATGATTGGGAATGCTGTGGAGTTTGAGTGCCATGCTGTTGGTGATCCAGAGCCCACAGTCAGGTGGAGTAAAGTTGGAGGCCCACTTCCATCACACATCATGGTGAAGGACGGCATGCTGAGGATCAGTCAGGTGACCGAGGCAGACGCCGGCCATTACCGCTGCACAGCCACCAACGACGTAGGCTCAGTTCAGTCTCAGGTGCTGCTCAACGTCCAGTGTGAGTAATGATAAACAATATTTGCATTTAATTATACATTATTCTTACAATTCAGGTTCTTGTGTATTCAGGGTGTCCACTCACCCTTAAAAAGTCTTGAATTCATTAATCTAAAATTAAGGCCTTAAAATGTCTTAAATTGTTTAAAGAAAAATGTAAGTTGGTCTTAAGTACATTAATCACAGGTCTTAAATTTTGTCGTGACTATGTTGTGCGGTTTTTGTATTAGACAAATGACTGAGTTGCACTGAGTTGCTCTGTTCACAGTTTTGGTCTGCTGAATAAAAGCATTACTTTGTACATTTCTGTTGTGATTTAAGTCTTAGATCTTATTCATAATGGTCTTAAAATGTCTTAAGAAGTCATAAATATGAGTTGGTGAAGCCTGCAAAAACCCTGTACGATCAGTACTATAACCATAGTTTAATCATTGGTCTGTTTTCTCAGCTCTTCCACAAATTTCTGCTCTGCCAGAAACAAAAGAGGTGACCGTTGGGTCTGACGCAGTCATGCCCTGCTTAGCGTCAGGATATCCAGTCCCTAATATCAAGTGGACAAAGGTAACTAATGCTTCCCACCATTTCTTGTTGCCACAACTTTATTTGAGCTATTTTGGGACTTAGTGTTTTTTTTTTTTGTTATTTTAACTTGTCTTGTTATAACAGGGAAACATTTATTTCTGACATTCAACAGTTTTCACAGTGTAGAGCGTGCTGTGTCTGACCTTCTATACAGAAGAGAGGTGTCCAAACTTTGTGTCATGTGGGCCAAAACTGTCAGCTCAAAATTACTCAATATCATCTAAAAGCTAAAATCACCTGAAATGTTTTTTTTTTCTTTCTTTCTCTCTTTTTTTTATACACAAAACTATTTTAATTAAACTATTTACATTTATTTGCTAAATGAAAAGCAAATAAATGTAAATAGGTTTTAATTTTTTAAGTTATAATTTTGTCCTAATTAGTTTAATTTATTCTTGAATTGTGGTTGGGGTGAGCCGCATGAAATCAGCTCAGTGACCTCAAATGACCTCCGGTTCCGGCAACAGTTGGTAGGAAAAACTTCAACTCAAACTGCAAAAACATAAAACCTTACTAAGTATTTTTGGTCTAGTTTCTGGTGGTAATATCTTAGTACACTTGAGTTAAGACAAAACTAACTTGCAAGTAACTTTTCAGCAAGAGCTTGTTTTACATTAGTAATTCCATACTATTGATGACAAAATACTTGTTCCACTCAGTTTATTTAACTTAGTTATAGTAGCATGTTTTTATCAATGTGAAGGAATTATTGACTTTAAACAAACTCCTATATCTTGCTGAAAATGTACTTGAAACTGGACCAAAAATGTAACATTAGGCATCTAAGCTATTGTATTTACATCCATTTTTTCCTCTGGAGAGTAAAACGTAACTCCAAATGGATGGGTTTGTCCATAGCCATGATTGAATGGTTGAAAATTGTTTATAGTGGCATGAAAGCCAGAAGAGAAGCTGCGTTAGGTGTGATGGCAACTCTTGTAAATGATAGTTAAAATATTTTAAGAGGTTCCTTCCAGACTAAATCACAGCTGTTTGTTTACCCGTTGGATTGTAGCCCTTCTGCATTTTTTTCCCCTTTACTGTCCTTTTTCAAGTCGGAAGGAGAACTTCCTCCTAAGTGCATCCAGGAAGCCAACGTGCTGACAGTTCCTCAGGTCACCCACGAGGACTCCGGCACATACATCTGCACCGCCTCTAACGAGCACGGCAAAGTGGCAGCTTTCACCAAACTCGAAGTCCATGGTTAGTGCAAGGAGTGAATAGTGGGTCACAGAGGCACCTTCAACTACAGGACTGTTGGTGTCTCACTGTGATGTATTTTTTCAGAGAGAGTGATGCCATACTTTGCCCAGGAACCCGTGTCTTACCTCACACTGCCCACCATTAAAAATGCCTACAAGGCTTTCGACATAAAGATCAACTTCAGACCTGATAATGTTGATGGTAAGAGTGCACTTCTCTAAATCTTAGTATTTTAATTATAAAATGTATTAATTTAGATTTTATTGATTTTTTTAAAAGTTGCATACTTGGTACATTTGTGTAATATGCTTTGTCTCGTCTGTAATTTCACTGGATGTTGTGTCCTTCCTTCTCCTCCCTCCTGCCTCACCCATGGGGTGGGAAGGTCTCATATTGTATGCTGGTGAGTCTCAGGAAGTCAAGGCTGCTGTTGGCAGCACTATGCTTTCTGCCTGCACTAGACTTTTCCCCCCATCATGCTCAGAGCTGATTTATGGGCTGTGCAAGAGAAATGCAACATGATGCATGAGCAATGTTTTCAGTCATCATTGCAAAGCCATGAAGCAAAGGGAAAGAAATTAGGGTAGAGCTGCTACATTTACGTCAGAGAAAAAGAGAAAACTGATTTAGAAATGTGTGCAACAACAAAAAGCAAAGATTTTAAAACACACATGCAATAAAATGAACAAGTTTTAATCATTTATCTTTTGTTTTTGCCATCATCCTTGCAAATATGATGGATTTCTCCTTTAAAGAACTTCAAAAGTCCAACAACACAAATCATAAGTATTTTTGTTCTAGTTTCTAGTGCTAATTTCTTAGTCCAAATGAAACGAGACAAAAGTAACTGCCCAGTAACTTTTCAACAATATAATATTTCACTTATAACATGGAGAAAAGAGTAAAACATCTGTCAGTGGAACTAGTACTTTTTTTTAATCAATATTAAGTAATTAATGATTTTGAGCAAACTCCTATATCTTTGCTGAAAAGTTACTTACAAGCTAATTTTGTCCTATTTAGTACTTATGTACTCAAATATTTGTACTACAAACTAGACCAAAAACACTTGGTAAAATGTGGTGTTTTTGTAGTATTGTTTTATATTTTTGTAATGAATGAAGTATGTGTGTTCTTTTTTTTTAGATTTATTTGTCCAAAAATTGTTTTACATTTTGCATATCAGAACCTCCCCCACTCCTACATGACAAGAGGGCTCCACAGATCAAGCTGGAGAATCTATTAGTTCAGAAGAAATGACTTCAAGCACACTCAACATTTGAGTATGTGTGAGAAAATGACAACAAAATAGTGACATTTTTCAGAAAGAACTGACGTTTTTGCCATCTACTTTCTGCCAACTTGCCTTGAACAGATTTTTTTCTGTTGCAGCTTTTCCCCCTCCAGTAACAAACACGATGGCTATTCATGCCTTCTCCATGAGAATGTACCGCTCATGTACATCATGCATGTGAATTTCCAGCATGTGATGGAAGAAAAATAGCAAATTTGCATTATGATTCAGCAGGTTGCATTTTGCAGCCCAGTGATTTGACAGCAGTTTTTGACATGGCTTTGTTTTGCTTTAAAGCTGTGACTCCCTGGCATGCTGCTTAACCATCCAACTGTGATGGTCAAAATGAATCCCAAAGAATATCTATCCTAATAAGTCTCTCATATTAAATGTAAAATATTACTTTCCTTGAGCAAGAACAAATTTACAATTGTTTTGGGTGTGAGTTTTTTATTCTCCTAAAACACTTTGATGAGTTATAGACGTATTAGGATGGATGTTATCGTGGGGACACATTCAGGATCTATTATGTGGTTTCTTTTTTTCTGATTTCTTTTGTTTCGCCGGTGGCAGGCATGATCCTCTACAACGGCCAGAGAAGAACAACAGGAGCCGACTTCATCTCTCTAGGACTTGTGAGTGGACGCTTGGAGTTCAGGTCAGGACTCGAAATACTGCATAATGAGGACCGTTGTTGATGATAACAGCAATTCAAGAATTATGTCTGATCCCAGGTTTGATGTGGGCTCTGGCATGGCCACCATACGTGACCCCAACCCCATTAAACTGGGAGAGTTTCACACAGTGGAGGTGAATCGCAACCTTACCGAGGGTTATATCATTGTGGACGGTGGGGAGCCCATCAGTGGAAAATCACAGGTAATTCACTATGGTCAGAGATAGAGGTGGGCAATATGGAGTTAAAGTTTTATATTCTGTGCTAGAAACTATTTTTTGCTTCTTTTTTTTAGGTAAATATATTGCTATGACTGTTGACGCAGCAATTGTAGACCCAAAAAAGCAGCTCTTGAAAAACAACCATTTTTAATATGATTCTTTTGGACACCAGTCACATAAAAAAGAGTGATTTGTACCACTAAACTGCACACAGTAAATGCACAGAATCATATTTAGAAATTGATTGATCTTTGTGCTCATTGAAAAATAATCCCAGCAATATAAACAGTTTTGGGAGATTTGAGAAAAATATTCACTGGAATTCATCCTGACAATTCTGTACTTTACTTTCAACTCTCCAAATTTTACCTGGATGAACTTTTTACTTTGACAAAATCACAAGTCTCATCTTCTTGAGCAAAAATAACCCAAAAACCTTTAAAATCGAATAACTTCTTGGGTAAACTTCCCAAGGAGATGTTGTTCTGCAAGTCAAGGTGTCTAGAAGAATCAACCTCTCACTTTGCTGCCACTGTAGTTTTTACTGTAGTTTTGGTAGTACTGCTGTGAAAAAATGCATCAAAAACAAAAAGATAAAAAAAAATGGTATTTAATAAAAATGTGGCAAAAAAAAATTGTTTATATATATATATACAGAGGGAGAAAATGGTGGAGAGGTTGTGAATGTGATAAGGAGAAGAAAAAGATTTGTATTAGTGTCATCCATCATCATTATGCTATTCTTTAATAAAACTGAAAACTGCATGTTCTCTGATATTGAGCAGCCCTGCCTTTTTATTATTGTAAGACAAATAGATCAAAAATCTAAGGAAACATCAATATTTAAAATCCTAGAATGACGCCTTGAGGCATACCAGATGTAAAAGTAGTGAAACTGAAAACTGCTAAAACTGAATGCACTCTGCTCATCAGGGAAAGTTCCAGGGCCTTGATCTGAATGAGGAGCTGCATGTGGGTGGTTACCCCAACTACACATCAATCGTAAAAACAGCTGGCATTAAGACCGGTTTTGTGGGTAAGATATTGTTTACTGTCTTTGATTACCACAGGATGGAGAAGGCATTTCCCCCGCGTGAATTTTATTTTATTTTTTTTTATGATTTTAACGCAGGCTGTATTCGTCAGCTGGTCATCCAAGGAGAGGAAGTAATCTTTAAAGAACTCGACCGCAGCTCTACGGGTGTCACAAACTGTCCCACCTGCAAAGATTATCCATGCCAGGTGAGCTTAAATCATCTAAATAAATCCTCAACATTCAGTTACTTTATTTTACTTTATTTTGCAGAATGGGGGAAGGTGTCAGGATTCAGAGGCCAGCTTGTACAGGTGCACCTGCCCCCGAGGATTCACAGGCAGCAACTGCCAGCATCACTCGTCTCTGCACTGCCACTCAGGTGAATGTGAATCACCAATAGACCCTATTAAAAAGAATATCCATTTGTATACATTTTTAAAAGTTCAGACCTTAAATAAGATGGATTACTTCTGTTTGTAACGTTTTGCAACTGTGACTCCTTCAGAGGCCTGCGGACCTGATGCTACTTGCATCAACCGGCCGAACGGCCTGGGCTATGACTGTCGCTGCCATCTGGGCAAGTTTGGAGACAAATGCATGCAAGGTATAACCAGCTGTAGGCTCCATCTTTCCTAACATAAATCCATCAGTCCCATCCATGAAAAATGTTTTCTTTTTTAAGCATTAGTAATTGATTCTTACCAGGTGAGCTGGTGACGACTCCACTGTTTGATGGGGATGAGTCGTACATAGCTTACCCTCCCCTGACCATTGTCCATGACGACCTGCGTGTTGAGCTGGAGTTCAAACCACTGCAAAGGAATGGCCTGATGTTCTTCTGCGGCGGTAAAAAAACCAAGGTGGAGGACTTTGTGGCTGTTTCGATGGTGGAGGGTCATGTGGAGTTCAGATATGAACTCGGCACAGGTAAACACAACCTAGCACAGTTCTGATGAACAGTTTCATGAGAGCATTTAACACCCTGCAAAAGTATCCGTAGCCTTGAACTCACATTTTCTTCTGCTACAATCATAAGGTAGTGTATAAGTGGAAGAAAAAAGATTTACTAATATTCATAGAAGGAAAATCTTGAAAAATTATGGTATCCAATCATGTCTTATTATTTGATATCCCTAAATAAAATTGTGGGGATGTTTGAAGCAGGGTTAGGTTAAGTTAAGTTATAAAACAAGAACATCTTATAAGGTACTGAATATGAAAAGACTGTGATACAACTATGCTTTGATCAGAATCATATCAAAATTAAGCTTACATTATAAACTTAATTTCAATGAAAATTAAGTATTCATACTTAGAGATGCTTTCCTTGATGGAGAAGCAGATATAACTTTAAGATGGGAGGATTTACTGTAAATCCGTGGCAAACCTAGAAGAAGAAACATTTTTTTAACCCTAAATCCAATTGAGAATCGGAGACAAAAGGAATATGGATACTTATGAAAGGTTCTGTACCACAGTTTAAGAAGAACTTTAGTTATTTTTTACTTTTTGGATTTTTAAAAAATATTTAAGCTTAAGAGTTTTTAATCTGTCTTGACATCCAGGACAGGCAGTTCTTCTCAGTCCTCAGCCGGTCTCCCTGGGCCAGTGGCACAGAGTTGTAGCTGAGCGAAACAAGAGGTCTGGCCACCTGATGGTGGACCAGGGCCCAGTGCAAAGGAGGATGTCTCCAGGAAAAGCCCAGGGCCTCAATATCCACACTCCAATGTACCTGGGAGGAGTGCCGAGCATGGACATCCTGCCCAAACCTGCAAATGTCACTCAGATGTTTGACGGTTGCATCGGAGAGGTGAGGATTCTCTGTTTGGAAGTAGCTGAACAAAGGTTGCTGGTTATTTTTCTGGTTTTGGAAGATCAGACTTGTTTACGTCTCGACTGCAGGTTTCCATCAACAACAAGAAGGTGGACTTGTCCTACAGCTTCACAGAGAGCAAATCAATTAGCAAATGTGTGGACAACAGTCCCTGTGACCACCGGCCCTGCCTGCACGGTGGGGAATGCATGTCCAATGCAGAGTATGAGTACCAGTGCCTCTGCAAAGATGGATTTGAAGGTGAACTTTTTTAAAATACAACTTCTTAGATCTGCTTAGGAGTCAGGTTTTTGTTTTTGTTTAGTGGATGATTTTCATAGTAATGTGTGGGTAAAATAACATTCTTCAAATATGTAATTGCATTATTTTCTTATTTAAAAAGGAACAGAATTACTTGGTTATTTGCATCTTTTAAAATATTTCCAATATTGTATAAGAAGGCTTAAGTAGTTAAATGATAATTAGGAGAAACTGACAGTTTTTTTATCTGATTAATCGATTAATCACCAGAATAATCAATTACTAAAATAATCATTAGTTGGAATCCTACTGTCTTTGTGCAAATATGTTGTTCAAGAGGTATTTCAATTGATCCTTCTAAATCCTATCAAAAACAAAAAATAAACATTCAGTTTGTTTCAACCTTACTGGAAGTGTGTTTTGGTCAGGTGAGAGTAAGATTGGACATTTTAGCAGCAAAAAACCACCAATGGCAGCATCACCCTCTATAAGCACACTTAAATTAAATTAAATTTATTTGCATATGTTTCTTAAATGAAAGATTGTAGAACTAGAATTAAAGGTGGATTTTTCTCCAGTGTCCTTTACACCCTTGGGCAGGCTTAAAATCACAGTGAGCATGACTTAACCTTTGACCCCTGACTCTTCCTTGGTCTGTGGTTCTGCAGGTGAACGTTGTGAGGTGGTGAGATTTGTGTGCCAGAGCGACATCCAGTGCCAGAATGGAGGAACTTGTGTTGAAGGCAAATGTGTCTGCATGTCTGGACACACGGGCCTCAGCTGTGAGGAAAGTAAGTGTTCACAAGACAGAAACCGTTTAATTATTAAATAAACCAAATCCAAGCCGGAGGTATAAAGTGAAATATGTTATTGCATGTTGTTGACGGTTTCCTAAAAACACAACATGTGTCTGTATGCAGCACACATGTCAGCTGATCTGTAAATCTGCATTCTGTGGGTGGAAGTAATAATTATCAAAGCAAAAAAAAAAAAAAAGCCAAGACGGAGACATGCAGCCCATATGGCCCAGATTTTCTCCAAATTGAGCTCTCTGGTTACTCCCAGTACTGGAGAGCATGCTGGGAGAGATAACCCTAAATGGCTGCAGGTGTCTTTTTTCTGCAATCTCATGGCTGTATCCTGCACACAGGCCAGGTCTTCAGCTTCGCCGAGGCCCTGCGGAGCTCAGAAACCAGCGAGGCGAATGGTACAGTATCTCAATGTTGAGTCTGCCTGAAACGACTGAGACTAACAGGACCCCGGCTTCAGTTCGAGGGCTCCGGCGTCCCAACAAAAACCTCAAACTCAACTGTCTATTTTCTTAACACACATGCGCACGGAGAGAGAAAATATGTGCCTGCCTTCAATTCTCAGCTGAAACTCTTATCTGCATTTCAAAGTTGGGAGAGGGGAATTGTGCATTGCAGATAAAAGGGAGCAGACTGCGGACGGGAAGCAGAGTTCTGTTGCCAGTTTCCTACAGGAAAGGGCAGAAACGTGGAATTCCCCTTTTTTTCATGTCTGTAAAATGCCTACTCACAACTCACAAGTCTCTTTGCTTCGAACTGCCTGCTCAACTCTCGACAAACCAAACACTTGTTCTCTTTGAAGCTGTCAACGTCACGTCATTCAGTCTTCTTCATGTGGAAATGTTTGCAGTCAGACTACTACTAACAACTTCAAGTGTCTTCTGGGGAAAACACTGATTATTGTACATGCATTTAGTTGTTGCGAGGTTTATTCCACAACTGTGGCCAAACGTTTTGACACTGACAAACTTTACTGCTTCAGTGAAATCTGAACTTATGTCGGATATCTCTAGAGTAAACTCATGTCTAAATGTCAATAATCAACATTTAATCTGTTAAAAAAGGGTATTACTGGATAATTCATCAAGTTTTATGATGAATTAAAATTCTCACTGGGATTACAATCTGCTGAGTTTGCACGTAGCGGACATATAATTTTTATGTTTTTATCCCCAAGTCAGTTTTTCCTTCCAACATGTTGTTCCTTTGTGTTCATCACCAAATTACTCCTGGATTTTTCTCCATTCTGCATTCATAGCAGTGAGAGAAGTCCAAACATAATTGGCTTTGGGATACTTCAGTGTCTGCATGACAGGGATTTATGGAAGTGTTTACCTTTTTTTCCCTGGATGCTACATTTTCATTATGTCTATAATGGTCTGAAGGGATCTCATAAAAGAAATTCTTTGCAGTCCAGTCCTGGTACTTCTTGCAGAGTCATTATACTTGATGAACGGTGGCTTCTTTGGTGCTATGACCTTTGAATCAAAGGTTTCCTTTGCATCAAGACCTCCTCGTGTAAAAGAGCAAAGGCAGTACATCTTCTTTTTTGGCAAAAGAATAATGATTTCCAGCACCAATCCCTCTTAAAACATTAGTTCTGCCTTGCAAACCAATCACAACTACAAAGTGATGTTTTCTGCTAACTTCTTTTTCTAATATTATAGACTCATTTTCAATTCCCACTGCAAAAACTGTAGCTGAAGCTGTAAAGTTGACAAGAGTTTCTGTCAGCATCAAACTGTTTGTAATCCTTGTGAGAAGTCAAAGATGATGCACCCAGTTAGGAATGGTGATTATATGCTGGTATCTACATCCTGGAGCTTTGCTACGACATATTTCCATATAAATTCTATAAATAAGGTGAAGCTCAGCGCTGTGGTTTTGGATTACAGATACGGGTTGAACATGATCCTTTGCAGCTTTTGAAAAAAGAAATAACTTGTTACCTCATGCAAATGAAAATTTGCTAACTATAACTTGAATTTTCCTATAAATGTACAATTTAGCATAAAAAATGTATTCTGCTCTGTATTTGTATGAGGTATAGCTTATTTGTTTTCCTAAAAATTAGGCAATCTTACCTTCAGCAGCATTAACACAAACAATTCTCTGTCAAGGGATTTTTGTGGCGTTATACGTTTTGTCTATAAATGTATCTAACCAAACCAACCACACCATGGAGTCCTCTTTCCTTTCACCACTAGAGGGAGCCATAACAAGGATGTGAATAAACTTCAACCTAAACATTTTTAAATGTTTTCATGTTTCTCTAGATTCCCCCTATCAGTATGCAGCTCATTTCCAAAGTGACGGCTACATTGCCCTCCCTAAATCAATTTTCCCAAGAAGGTAACTTAATTTTAGCACTTTTTCTATGTTTTTTTTTCCCCTTTTCTGATAGGTAATGTGTATAAATGTGATATTTTTCCAAATAAGTAATTGTTAATATTTTTAATCTGTTTTAGTGTCCATGATGCTCCAGAGACAATAGAAATGGAAATCAACACCAGCTCCTCTGAGGGCCTGATCTTATGGCAGGGAGTGGTAAGTCCTGCCCCTCCCACACCTGTTGCTGTACCTTAACTTTGACAACTTTCATAGGAATATCAGTTTTTCCCCTTCGTCCCCCCCTCCCCCTAACTTTGCCTAAAAGCTCCTGCACTGTTAATCATGATGATTACCTCATTTTAATAATGTTACCATCACAATGATTTTTTTCATAACATTTGATGTCAGTTTTTTTTTTTTTGCATCATCACTGACAAAATATTGCATTATTTATTTATTTATTTATCATCATCATCATAGTGTAAACTTAATTTGCTGCTGACGCTGTGACCTTGCTGGGCATGCTGGCTGAGATCAACGGCTGCGTTTTACACCACTAAATACATGCATGTGCTTCAATTAACTCACCCTCCATTTTCCTCAGGAGACGAAAAGCGCACGAAATTTGCGAAAGGTGCATGCTAGTGAAAAGGTATCCACTCGAACACAAGACACTTCATTGTTTTGTTTTTTGTTGTTGTTTTGTTTTAGGATTACATACAGAGGTACTGTGGTTTGAAATGTAATCCCCATTTAACCTTTTCACAGTTTGTCATGTTACAACCACAGAATTCGATGTATTTTACTGATTTTCTCGTCTTTTCCTGGAACTGAAATGCTGGTCACAGAAATCACAAGGATGGAGGAAGCTAAGGTCATAACATGACAAAATGTTGAAAAAGTTATTGGACTGAAGACTTTTTACTTTGCTGTTAAGGTGAAAATGTACATGTATGTTATTGGACTGTTTGTGTTCAGGGTTGTTTCTTGACCAATGTTGTTTTCCATGGAAGATTTTCTCACATTTGGGGAATGTTGCCTCAACGTATTGCATCATGCTTGTTAAGTGCAGCCTTTAATGTGGAAAGTTACTATAAGCCACTTTGTCAGGGGTCAGAAGTTCATAGGACTAAATAACTAAACAAATATCCTTTTATTGACTTCACATGTTTGTTTTAAGGTACCTGGAGAACATAGCAAAGGAAAGGACTTTATCAGCCTTGGCCTACAGAACGGACACCTAGTTTTCAGGTGATTCTACACCATAATCATTTTGTTTGGTTGAACTCTAGATGATGTGGTTAAAATCATTTTAAGTTGGCGTATTTTACAGTAATGATGATTATTTATATTATTTCTAGTTACCAGCTGGGCAGTGGAGAGGCAAGAATAAGATCAACAACTGCCATCAACGACGGAAAGTGGCATAAGATCACAGCAGCCAGGTGTGTGTGCATCTTCAGTTTCAGTGGATGTAGAAAGATTAATCTTTAACCCTCCACTCCGACTTTTCATGAAATGCTTCGTCTATCAGTTAATGCTTTAATACACCTGTGCTTTTCTTCTTTTTGTGTCTGAACTCAGTTGTTTCTCTTTTCTTCCAGAGTTGGAAAAGATGGCTTCATACAAATTGATGGAGGAGACGAACAACATGGACAATCTAAAGGCAAAAGCCTCATGGTTAACACCAAAGGCAGCATATACCTGGGTGAGCAAACCTGACAGGATTAATCCACAGGTTAACCACTGAAGGCTTTTCAGTGCAAAATCCCAATATTTAAAATAATTTGGCCCAATATGTTTTCCTTTGGTTTTGTTTTCGCCTGCATCTTTGAGAATAATTCAGTATTAGACTGAAATAGCAAAAATGCTACTGACGGTATGGCAAGGCTACAACTGCAATCATCTACTACCAGTTCAATTTTGATATTATTAGTTGAATTTTCTATAACACCTTCAGATATTGTACTTAAATCTATGTCTGGTTCTCTACTATTCCAAAGAAGTGTTTTATTGTCCGTGTTTTATTTTATTCATATATGTTTCTTCTTTGGAATAAAGTTATTGAGTAAAAAAAGAGAACGTAAGAAGAGAAAATGGAACTGTATAAACAGTCTTCACCCACTTCAAAATAAGAGCATGAATATAAACATCTCCTTGAAGGATTCTTAACCATTAATAACGAAAAGTTTCAAAGTACATACGGAACTTTATTCAGTTAAAAGTTTACAAAACAGCCAAGTAAATTAACACTTTAGAAATCATATAGAAAATTTTATTTCATGAAAGCTAAGTATGCTAAACATTTTCAAAGTTAGCAAAAGCGCTAAGCAAAAGATTAGGTTCGCTATTAGTGGACTAGAGAAAGAGAGCCTGCCACTGGCTGTCATTAATGAAATATTAACTCATTTCTAAGTTTGTTTTCATATTACTTTTTTGCAAATATCCTTAAATGTTAGCATTGAAACTCAAGGTTCATACAGATATTTAAATTTAGTACTAATTATGATTTATTTTAAAGCTTCTTAGATTTTCTAAATGTGAACAAATAAAATCGTGATCCTCAAACTTCTTTATGTTCTGAACTGAGGAATCTTAGTAGATGCTGTCAGCATTTTTTTTTTATCTTCACCTGTGATCCATACAGGACATTTTAAAGAGATTTTTGAGAATTGTACTTCTCTTGTAGCCAACAGGTCAAACATGAGGCAAGCTTTAAATCTGTGTTTGTTGTAATCACAGGTGGAGCTCCAGATATAACTGCTATGACAGGAAGAAAGTTTTCATCAGGAATCAGCGGCTGTGTTCGGAACCTGATGCTGACGAACGCTCGGCCTGGACTGCAGCCCGGCCAGCCGATTGATTTGCAGGCTCACGCTGCCCACGGCATCAACGTTCAGCCCTGCTCTTCATAGACATACACACACTCACACAAGCACACACACACATTGAGAGACTACGGAGTGGTTACACACACAGCAGACTCCCTCGCAGAGACTTAACACTCATAGAGCCTGAAACAAACTTGGTGCTTTGCTGCAACCAAAAAAAAAAAAACAAAACAAAAAAAACAACAACACAAAATAAAAGAAAACAAACCATGACGCAACTGATGCTTTTCTCTGTGTGCAGCAAAACCAAAAAGAGAGGAAAATTTAAAACAATATTAACAAGTCTTCTCTGCCTCAGTGTTGTATTCTGAATGAAGGACTGATAAAGGATGAGTAGTAAGGTTTTCATACTTCCAGCAGTACTTTTAGCCATGAGAAGATTATTAGTAGAGCTCGTTAGCCCTTCTAAGATAGGTCAGGTCCTATGGAGTTGGAGATATTTTGACAGCACTGAATTTTTTTTATTTATATACATTTGAATATATATAATGTTTGTGGGGGAAAAACATGCAAACTAACATTACAACTGCTCTTTATCTTCCTAGAATCTGTTCTGGGTTATTATATTGTGTGTCTGAGGCTTTGTACAGGCCTAACTCTACTGTTACTTGAAAATATGTAGGCCTTGTTTTTTCTTCACTTCTGTAGGGAAATCTTTATCTGCGAGCATGCTTGGCAAACTGTTGGGGAGATGAACACACATGGTCACAGTCACATTCAACTCCAGTACACCACTCAGGATGCCAAATACATATAAACAACAATTGTTACAAGTATGAATGTTTATTTGATTTTTTTTTTGTCACTTTTAAGTAAGTCACAACACTTTTTTATGTCTTCTCTTTCTTTATTTGTTCTTTTTTATGAACAGAAATGAAACTTGGTGCTAATTTTCACACATGAAGATACAACGTGTGTCTGTTACATGCAGAGATCGTTTTTTTTCTAGTAATTTGGCTTTATTTGTAGTTTTTTTTTTAAATTAAGAAGCAGTAGTTTATTTGTTGATATGCATGGAATTTCACATAGCTCTAAAATATGGCATGGTTTGTTGCTTTCACTTGCCTTTTATGATTGAGTAGATCTCAAAAAGAAGTAAGAACTAAAAAAAAAAAGTATATTTTTTTTATGTGTGGTTGTGTTGAATATGTTATTTTATGTGTTTAGATTATCTGCCAGCCAGGTAGATAACAATGTCAGTTGAGGAAGTGAGTGTATTCAAAGAAAATATGTTGCTCAAGTATGTTTTAACTTTATCTGTTTGCATCAGGTCACTCCATTTTAAGACAGGAGTGTGTATGTGTCTGTATCCATATCCTCAGAATGGTCAACCCAGAACTGCCTGCCTCTGGTTTTTAACCCTAATGTCGGGTTTGGTAGCTTTAAATTCAACTTGGAAAGCTAAAAACCTCTGATGGCGCTGTGGGTTGTTTACTCAGCAGAGATAGATTCATCTACAGCAGCTCATATTCACGTTCGGTCAGAAGAAGCCTCCTGCAGGGTGCTGTGATCTGTAGTGTAGCTCCGATAAGCATGCTCACACGCTTCCTTTCAACCACGTGGCAAACCACAGTCACACAATTATTTGGGGTTTGGATTTTTTTTTTCTTGCTGTTGGCTGAAAATATTTGTTTTGATAATCCTAAAATGAGCATCTTTTCATTTTATTTATTTCATGCATTTTGTTCTGCTTTCTTGCCTCTTTCTTCACCGCTTTTGTTGATTGATTAGCCTTCTAATACCTGGGGTTCTTGCCTATTGTCTCACATACACTATTGACGTTCCCCCACTCAGCAAATTCCTCTCAAATTGCCCACACAAATGCTAGACTGGAGCTTCCCTGTCCCAGTGGATAAAAACTGGTCTTATTCTTTGAAACAATAAGTCTTAGGCATCTAGTGCATGAATGCATGAGACTGGTGTTACCATGAATGAGCAGGAGCTGTGGTCCAGCTGTGGTAGTTGCCTGCATTTTGGGTATCTGACCTTAAACTGGCTTGTTACATATAAGATATCAATTATTACAAACCTGTCAAGAAACGGTCACTGTTTATTGGTTTATATTTTTTTTTAACCTTTATTATGTTGAAAAGTCCACTTTAAGTAGTGACTGAAATTTGTATGTTGGTTCCATGAAAAAAGGGTATTTTTTACTTCTGAACAAAATTTGGGAATTAACTTAATGAAAGTACTGGAATATAATTTTGATGTCATTAAGATCTGGTTTTTTCATTACCCATGTTGGAAAGATTCTCCCGTTCACTTTGTTTCCTAAATAAAAACTAAATTCATGTGCTCTTTGTAATCTTGGGATTTCTTTTTTCACACTACATTGATACATTGCTGTGTTTTGCATTATAGTGCAAGTTTCTTTAAGAGTTTTTTATTTAATTACTTGAATCAATTTAAGCAGACATCCTCCTTGATCTTTACAAATGTTGTTTTTCTCCATTGTTGTGGGGTGTTCCTCGGTTGAACTGAACGCAGTTCAACTAAAATCGGGATCCTCAAACTTTTTTATATTCTGTTCTAAGGAATCTTAGTAGATGCTGTCAGCAATTTTTTTATCTTCACCTGTAATCCATATCGGACATTTTTAAAGAATTTTTTGAAAATTACACTTCTCTTATAGCCAGTAGGTCAAATATAAACTAACTAGAAGATAGTTTTACCCATCCCATCTTGAGTTTTGAGCTATATACAACGCCATTTTAGGGTCATTGTAAATAGGAAAAAAAATATATACATTTCTGCCATAACACTCAAACATTTAGAGATTCAGCTAACAAAAACTTTCTAGAAAAACAAATTAATTTCTGAGCTCCAAAAGTGAAAAACTTGCTAGAAAAAAACTTACATTTTGAGATTAATTTCAGAAGTTTTCTAGAAAACAATTGAAAACTTCAGTTTCAAAAATTCTAAAAAATGCATAAGATAAATCTCAAAATTTCTTTTTTTTTTTTTTTTTTTTTTTTTTTTTTAAAAGGTTTTCTCTTTTCTTTTTTTATTTTTTTTTTCAAAAATTTTT
>NW_015113040.1:314132-362962 GCF_001443285.1 Poecilia latipinna
AAATTAAAAACTTAATTTTAAAAAATTTAAAAAAAAAAAAAAAAAAAATTCAAAAATTTTTTTTTTTTTTTTTTTTTTTTTTTTTTTAGAAAGTGTTCCACTTTGCATTTCTAAGTTTTTGTCTCAAAAATTTACTGAGATTGATCTTAACATTTTTGGCAGAATTTGTTTTCTATCACAATGGCCTTGACATGCCAGTATAGCTAAATGACCAGAAATAATTTCTAAATAAAATATTATAGACGATTGATTTATTTATTAATACCAAACTCCAAACATTGACAACATGATTCAAGTACTTTATAGCCATTGCTTATGTGTCATAAACATGATCTGTATGACACATAAAGACGGCATTGTAACTTTGTTGCTTAAACATGATTGTTCAGCTCATAAAGTAGGATCCTTCTAATGTTGCATGCGCTTTCCTGTTTTTAGTCCTGTCTTTGTTTTAGTGATGGTTTGAAATTGTTTTACATATTTATCTATCTTAAAAGTTACAACAAACCTTAAAAATAATATAAAAATAGTATGTCACTTAGAAAAAATATTAATTCACTCTGAAAGCAAATTGAACAATACACACTAACTGTTTTGTCTGCACACTGCAGTTACATAACGAGATTAGAGAGCCTATCAGCACATTGACCTCACTGTACATTGTAACTGGCTATGTGAAATCTGAGCTGGAGACGTGGATCTTTTCACAGTCTGTCTGTCACAGAATGATTTTTCCACAGGGCTTCATAAAGGCTTACGTGCCAGGAGCTCCCTCCTCACCTGAGGCTGCTTTTTCAAAACAAGATCACGAGAAAAATCAAGACGATATCCAATATTTCAACATATATATGTTTTGGTTTCTGTTGTCCTGCAGTTGAATTTCTGGTCAGAATTTGAAATATTACTGTTTGTCATCCAGTGTAGTATTTTCTAGAAACAATGAACGTTTTCAATAAAGAATGAAACAAAGTTGAATACGTCAGTCCCACAAGTGTCAGCGTTACATTCCTCTACTCGATCTGATCATATTTTCTATAATCAGGTTTTGTCATGGTTCATGTTTGTAAAATGAGTAAATAGACACAATTTACAGAAAGTAAATTTCCAAAGTCAAATAACAGCACCAATCATGCAAGAGGATGATAATGAAACAAAAACGGAATTTGTTTCAACTGTAAGCATTAGCTGCTGACGCATTTATTCAAAGCAAATTGGGGGGGAAACAAAGCAAAAGAGTCTTAAGATTAATCTGCTTTTATAAGACTTTACATTAATTTAATTCCATTTTAAAAACTTTCAAACATTGTATTTTTATGAAAGAAGACAATCAAATTTGGATTTTAGTCATACATTATATTAACGAGTTTTTTCAGCAATTAATAAACCAGAAATATACAGTTCCAGAAAATATTTACTTCTTGAATGTTTTACTCTTTTTACAGTTTTTACAAAAAGTCATGATCAATAAAGTTTGGCTTTTTGACAAATTTCTTTGCAAAAAAACCTTTTATGTCAAACTGAATGCTGATTTTTACAAAATGATGATAATTAAAGAAAAATATTTAATCTAAAATAAGCAATTGCATAAATAGCTACCCCCTTCAATCCAGTACTTAGAATAAACTTGGTATTTTAAAAAAAAGAGTTGCAAATCCTGTAATGAAACATTGCAGGAAACTCCTTTCTCATGCCTTCCGTAATATACAGTATAGCTTCACTCCAGCTAAATGATCTCAAGAGTAAAGGAATAAAAATGACAACTTGTGATATTTCTCAGACCACAAATAGAGAGCAGGTTTGGTGATGAGTCAGATTTTTTAGTTTGATAATACTTGCTATTAGCATACTGCAGAATCCAGTCAGAGTCGATTACTAGCCCAATGCTGCTTCAATACTTTTATGTAAAATTTAGAGACTTGTAGCCTCAAATGTTAACACATTGAGGCTGAATGAGTGAAAACCAGAGACAGTTTTGTCCTGAAGTTTCCATCATTCATTCTGTTACAGTTCTGTTACATTAAAATAATTTTGGTATTTCAATAATTTGTCTGAACCATTTTTTTCTTTTTATTGAGTCTGTACTGTTCAGAAAACAAATAACTTCTGTAAGTTTTAAGATCAATAGATTGTACTTATCTGATTAATGGCTGTCACTCATACATGATCTTCATAGACTTTTTAATTACTTTTATTAGATTTTTTCATTTCTGGCTTTGGTAAACTTGCTGATTAAACTGTAGGACTTGAGTTAAATACTTTGTGTATCACCTTACAATATTCCCACAACAGTTTTCTGGAATTCTGGTGCATTCCTCTTTGGAGAACTGGTGTAACTATTCATGTTCACAAGCTGCTGCACTCACACACACATTTTCAGCTCTATCCACAATTTATTCCCCACGATGTCACTCAAATAAGTTGTGTTTTTCAGGTTTAGCTCAGATGTTGTGAATTAATCAAAATCTTACAAAATCATTATACTGTAATATCATCTGCATTTCTGAAATAGAAGAAGTAATGAGAGAAGAAACATCCGCCATAATGTTGGTGGTCATTAATCTGATTTAATGTCGGACTGTAGAAACATTTTTTTTTCTTTCTTACACAGCATGGGTATACCTCTGTCTGATTGAATATCCATTTAACCTCACAGGCTTTGGGGAAAAAAACAAGTGGGGAGAAGGGGGGGGGGGATCTACGTCATTTCCGCTTGGAATATTCCAGCGGATTTGTCACTGCTGTTCCTTTAAAAGGACGCGCTTAAATAGCGGCCACCAAGCATATAGACAGGTGGTCTGCTCAGTGCATTCATTTGTTTATTTAAAGATACTGACACAGAAAACAGAATATTATTAGACGGAAGGTATTTTGCATTTCAAAAAGAGGAGAAGGAGAAATAAAACAAAGTATCCTACAATAAATTTTGGCATGTAGTGTGCTCGCATTTTTCACGCCTCCATCATTTGATTAAAGTAAACTAAGAAAACTGTGGAGCTCCTTTCAGGTAAGATAAAACAAAAACCTTTTTCTGAATAAACTAAAACTGTTTTCTCACTTCTGTTGTGAGGGAATCCTTTTACAGCGCAGTTTGTTAGGATTTGTTATGGCGCATTTGTGCGTCTTGATGGTGTTTGGATGGATTTTTTTAAGCTGCCGAGGGAGATCTGGTGCTGAAGAGAGCGCGGTGCGCATTACAACCTCCAGCAAAGCGGAAGTTTTAATTTTATTTTTTGGATTTTAAAAAACAGTGTGTGTTTTTTTTGTTTTGTTTTTTTGTTTGTTTGTTTGTTTTTGTTTTTTCTCCCCCCAAAAAATAGAGTATTGTGCACCTGGGATGATGTGATGTTGGTACCAGCAATTACGATGCTAGGGGTGATTGTCATTAGAACCATTTTTTCTAAAACTACTTGTAACATGACATATCTCCAAAAATAGAGCTATTTATCTAAACACATGCTTTTGTTGATTTTCAAACACTTTTGTTGTCTAAATATTGTTTAAATTTAATAAGCACAAATATTTACGTCTGCACAACAATAACTGGAGCTTTGTTTTTCTTCCAGCTGCTGAGTTGTGAACCATGATCCTCCTGACTCCTTCCTCTGGTATGTACTCTGCACAGTAAAATACTCCTGCTTGTGCTTCATCCTCTGATATAGTGATACATAGAAGTTTAAACTTTTTTTTTTTTACAGGAGAGGATAACATTGTACAAATAAATAAATAATAACAAATAAATAAATAAAAATGAAAAAGTCAATTGTACAAAAAAACTACTGTAGTTTTCACTTCTAATATTGTTCAATATCACAAGAATCTGCTAAATAACCAGATTCTTTAGCAGTGACCCTTTATGGCTTTACCCTCTTTGCACAGGTTGGCAGTAACTTTATCGTGGATATAAGTAAAGTTAGCAGCCCATCATCATGTGATTAAATCTATTTTCTATTGGTCTTAATTCATATTCTAATCATAAGAAGCTGAATTTGGAGGATTCCTTACTTGAAAGCATCAATAATCAGAATTTATAGAAAAAATAATTTAATTGCTTGCAATCGATCTATAAAAAATGATTTATAATATATGATTTTCAGTAGTTGAATTATTGAAATAAAGAAACTCTTGAGATACACCTGCATAATGCATGTGATAAATAAGGTCCTAAATGCATTTATTGTCCCTTCCATGCATGATTATTACAATTGTGTACCTCATCTGTTAATGTGCATGCAAGAGAAGTAAATGTCACCTTTGTATTCGTTTATATGCAGAGAACAGTTGGATAACAACGCGTACAAAATGTAAAGTTTAATGTTTTTATAACTAAGCCTGTTAGCTGTTTGTTAATATGTTTAATTAATGAAACTCTTCGATGTGGCAATAGTGCAGTTTAATAAAGAAAAGGTAGTGTGTTTAGTTAGCTCAGTAAGTTCATTTCTGTTTATTCTGGTTGTGCACTCTGAGTTAAGAGTTTTCCCTGTTTTTCCATGCACTCTCTTTAGCTGTTACCTGGTAACATGGCAGGGTATTACATAACAAGGGCCTTTCCCATCATGCTTTGCACTAATTAGGCAGGAATCCAGAGACCTGCTTTAAATTGGCACTGTTTGGTTCTGGATTTGCCTTTTTCTTTTAATATCTAGCCAAGTCATCACAATAACCCCTACAGATTTTTATACACCTGTGTCGGCACTCACTGTGTTTAAAGTTAAAATATATTAACTTCTGTTCTGCAACAACTTCTGTTCTGTGTTTTCCTATAAAAATAGTTATTTAACATGCCATGCCAGGTGGTAACTTTAGGATAAAGTCCAACATGAGATAATGAAAAAAAGCATGCTGTCAAGTGAAAGATGTTGTTGGCTGTGTGCTTTGTCTCATACACTGTTTTCTTTCAGATGCATTCGCCTGGCTTTGGAATCAAAGGAAGTTCAGGGAGAAAATCTCGTGAAGGGTTGCTACTGCAACAATAAAAAAATATTTAAAAAATTGCAGGTTAATATCTGTGCATACTCTCTTGGATAAGCACCATGACTTGAGAGAATATAGTTAGCTTAGAAGCGAGGAGATTGAGAAAGCACAGTGTTCTTATATATATATATATATATATATATATATATATATAATATATATATATATATATATATATATATATATATATATATATATATATTTGTGTATACATTATTTTTGTGAGGGTCAATTTTTGGCTGGAATCTGGCAGTCTCAGCAAATTTGTATCTTACTAACAATAATCGTAAATGGTAAATAGTAAATGTATATTCTGCAAATTATAATCATATTGTAAGATAGACTATGATCATTACCCATTACCTAAAGATAAAGCTCTGTGGAAAAAAAGTCTTCGATTCCTCTGCTTTCATACCTTTCGTATGTTATCACATGCTAACAATGTTATCAGGGAAAATATACTTAAAGAACATTAATCATTTTTTTTAAATTAAACTTTATCTTTATAGTTGTGCTTGTAGCTTATTTCAATATATGTATATATAATTACAGTTCATTAGGTAAAGATTTATTTGACAATTTATCAAGTAAGAGAGAGGATACACAGAGAAATGTTGTCTAAATACAGTAACTTGGAGACATAAAAGTAATGACGTAAAATACATGGATTAGTCATCTAATTTCTAAGTCAGTTGAAGTTAACTGACCTTTTGCTGTTAAAGAGTGTAAAGAAGAAGGAAAAGTCACTTGAAAACAACACATCTTCTTATCCTTGAAACTTTATGCTCACAAATAACACCTGATGCTTAACTGTTCAGCTCAGTTAAGCATCGCCTTGGGTTGTTCAATCCCTCAAACCTAAAAGCTTCATAATCCTGTGGAAAAATGTTTTTAAAAGATAGTCAGTTTTTAAGACTGACAAGAAGGTTGTCCACCTCATTTTAATGTTGTTCACTCACCTGTGTTGATGACTTTTGGAGAAAGTCATAATGCTAACTCAATCTATTTCTGTATTCCTAATAAGCAGCCAAACAGCCATTTGAAATATTCTAGTTAAAAAGCTTTTTCTCTTTACAATATGCACTTCTACATTCGATGCCATCATTGATATCTCATAGCACCCTTCCTATTTTAGACGCATTGCTCCAAAGACCTATTTTGTGTGAAAATTACATATAAAAATTAGCTATTTCTTTGAGAACAAATAAACTATGGACTGTAATATATTTATGTAACATTTTTGGGGGGCTTTGGAGTTTCTGCACTAATATGTGATTCAATTTGCTTTTGACTAAAGAAAAAAGGTAACAAACTACAATGCTTAATTCAACAATCTCTAGAGAAACATATGGAAATCAGTTCAAGCTTCACTCCAATCAAAATGCAAAGAATTTCTCAAATAGATGAGAAATGTTTTGGCTTTAAAAATTCTGTCTGAGAATGTTACACAAATAAATTGTTAGAAACAGTTTAAAAGGAAATTCAACCTAATAATAAACATTTTTCCAGTAAGTGGCCCAAAATCTAGGTGTCCAGCTTCATACTACAGCAAAAAGAGACACAAATTAATATTAGCTTCACCACATTCTGTGTTTATTGCCAGTGTTGCATAAAACACAACTGGATGCTAGATTTTCAGCTCAAAAATAGAATAACTCAGGAGGAGTTTAATCCTTTTTCCACAGTCCTGTGTTTAACTACCCTACTGTCACTCCCTCCATTAAAGCCCAAGTCCAAGTGCTTTTAATTGATCTAAACAATCAGTCAGCTGTTTGAGCGCTGCTGCCACCATCTTTTGCTAGGTCAGTGTTAACAGGCTAATCGATCTCATGTTGCGTGTCAGTTTAGTAGGTCCGGCTCTCTGTGAAGGTAGCCAGATGTCTGTGCACAGTGACCCACTATACGTTGTTAGCTTGTCCCCCACACCAGCATTTGATCCCCAATATATTCATTGGTAAATGCTGACCAGTAACATGTACTTATACTTCAGTTTCTACAAATTAGCACATGTTCTTGCATGTCATTGTATTTAAAAAAAGTCTTTTAACACATGCTGAGATTTTCTGAATAATTAAACACAGATTGGTGTTGGATGTGCAAATTTAACTGCGTGATTTTATTGTAACATGTTTTTGATCTGAAAACGGATGAATGTATCGTAAGGTTGATGTCCGTCCAATAAGCAAAGCTTGGTAAGTCATACTTCTTTTACATCAGATGGGGGCATCAGTTTGGGAGTAATGTTTTATTTCCCTATTAACTGGTGTGTAATATTCTTATCAGTAATGGGTGATATACTGAAGTATTTACAGCATCTAACGCCCTCTAAGCTTTGATTCAGACTCAGATCAAATCAGTAAGCTATTCCCATTGAGAAGGTCGGCTGGTGTGCTCATCCGATCAAGGTGGGGGGTTGTTGATTCAACAAGGACTGCTACTAACTGCTGCTGTTGTTTGCTCTCAGATTTCTTCCAGTACGCCAACAAGCTCCTCCTGAGCGATCATGCTACAGGGCTCCAAATCAAGGAGTTTGCACGGAAAAATGCTGCTAATGCTCTATCTATGGCCAACATGGTCATGGGCATGGCCTCCATCCTCAGCAGCCTGAACGGGTGAGCAAACACACCACTAATGGAGTTTATGATCCGAGAGAGAAGTCATGCACAGGAAAAGAGCAAAATCTATAGTAAATGAATGTGTGCACGCAGAACAATCAGAATGACAAAAACAAAACACAGTGAAAAACTGAACATGGAATTTAAATAGAGCATTTTGAAAAATGTGTCCTACCATTTGAACCTTTTGCCTCACTAGCTCTGTTTCCATTACAAATTTGCGAAAATCTTTGTTAGTATTGTGCTGATGTCATAAATTACAAGTTTGCAATTGTGGTGTTTCCATTAAATAAGAAATTAAATTAAAATCACATATGAATAAATTTGCTCATGCAATAAATCATTAAGAAACAAGCCGAGCCATGGTCCTCCAAATACTTCCTGTTGTCTTCTTGTTTGTGCCAATGGCAATATCTGGTTGTTGATCAAGTGACGCAAGTTACTGAAATGAAAGTTACTGCTACAGCATGATGCTATCACCAATGTGTTTTTACATTGGTGACAGCATCAGTGTTGGTTTTCCACCTTACATGACCTTTTGCATGTAAACTAAAAAGTAAAATCTTTGCACCTTTTTCCACATTTGCTCTGTAGCAAAATGAGAAAAAACTTAAGACCTCTGAGTACTTTGCAAGTAAATTGTCTTCACTACATTCATCAGCAACATTTTGTCTAAATGAACAGAATTAGCTTTTGAGACTTGGCATACATTTTACCTTTAGAAAAAAGGCTTTCTGTCAGCAAGTAAAAGAACTTTACTCTCACTTGTTTTGTTCAGGCACCATCATGCGGCGTGTTGGCTGGTTCTGATTGGGTACCTGCTAGATTTGGCAGATGGAGCGGTTGCCAGGCGACTCAATGCCTGCTCGGCACTGGGTAAGTGGAAGCTTGTGGTCAATAAACTTTTACCAAAGATTAACTTCAGTAGGGCTGTTGGCAGTGTCTGCTGCACAGGCTTTTGTCTGCACTTTTCTAATTTGGCCTCACAAAGGGATTCGGTGAAAGGAAACTCTGCTTGGGAAAACCTCTGGTTAGTCTTACAGAGCTTCCAAGAGGAGAATCATGTATATTTTATATAATGTCATTTGAACTCTTTTTTTAAACCCTCTCTACTCTTTTGGATAAATAAGCTTTAAGTGTTTGAAATAGATGTAAATCCACATTTATAATTCAAAAAATTGAATACTTTGAACAAACTTTGTACTTGCTAAGTTGAAATATAAATACCACCTGCACCTGAACTGTGCCAATATTAACCCCAAAGCTTAAAATAGCTCCCAGGTGCATCATTGTTAGCCGCTTTGTGTCTCAACAAGCTGTTTTCTGCATGACTTTGCAGGTTGCACATTGTTGTTTTTGTCAAGTGAACAATCACTTTCCGATTAAGCAGCCTAAGTCTGTGGCATCCAGTTCCAATTGTCTGTTTTATCCTGTTCCTTTGGCTTCTCTGCATTTCTGAAATTGCTAAAATTGTTGACCCCTGGCTGCGGGATTCCAACCCGCTCATTCGAGGGCTGCAGGCTGAATCACCTCATCGTTATCCGCTGAAAACATGCTATGAGCTCCTGAGGGATAAAGAGACAAGTGAGCGGAGAATGTTGTTTATTGAACAGCTGTTTGTTGGGCTGACTCTGATGTTTCCAGTTTGAGATTTTTGCATGCAACACATTACTATCACAGGACAGGAATGCTGTCCATCTCCACCCCGAAGAGCTGAAAATGTAGCTGAAGTGCCTTGCAAAAATATTTTTACCCCTTGAAACACTGTTTCAACCACAAACTTCACTGTATTTTATAGAAATTTTAGGTGAGAAATTAAATGACGAAATGAGGAACTTTAGTTTTATAGGGAATGAAATATACTTGTCTGAAAGTGTGTTTCATTTTGACTGACACGACATAAGCAAATAATGTAAAACAGCAAATAATTGTATGGAATCAATTGATGCATGTCCATGCCTAGTGTCAAAATTTGAATCCAAAAGAGAGTTTATTGATATTTAACTAACTTTTCTCACTTTTATTACATTTAAAATGGAAATGTCTAAAATCTGCCTGCCATTTCATAAAATTTTGAAACATTTTGAAAATTTAAATATTCAGTCTAAATCTAAATGTTAAATATAAAAATAAATCTTAAACATATGTTAAATCTAAATTTAAGTCTAAATGTAAAATCCATAACTCAAATCTAAATCAACAAAGCAATTGATAAAAATTGTAAGTAAAGTTGAGGTGTCAGCAGTTCTGGTGTTTGGTTTTTCATGTCTAGGTGCAAAGCTGGATGATTTTGCTGACTTCACCACCTTTGGGATCGCCACATCTCTGCTGCTGAGGACTTCCGACTTGCTGGACAACGTCCTGTGCATGTGCTATGTGCTGTCTGTGTTTGTCCGTCTCTGTTTCTTCTCAAGCGGTGAGTTATGATGATCAAATGTTTACACTAAAGTCTGATCAAGTTCAGGATTCTTAATCAAAACACACTTTGGTTTTGTGTCAGGTATTCCATTTGTGTATCGCGGTCTCCCCTGCATCTACTCATCAGCCATCCTAGCCAGTGCCTCGTTGCTGTTGGGAGGAAACCTGAGCGTGCTGCGGGTCATCACAGTGGCCATGATCCTATTTATGATCAGTCAGAACTTCTATCCCCATGACAAAGTCCTGGAGTCCCAGACTTGGAAGAAAGTAGTGTACGCTGGAGGTAAAGTCATTTAAAAATCGCAATAGCTTCAAAAGAATAAAAAAGAAAAAAGATTGCAAGTTATTAGTGTGGTCTTTAACTGGCTAATTATGGTGAAGCTGTCTGTCTGTCTATCTAGCTAGCTACCTAGTTATCTATCTAAATGACTAACGTTAAATTATTAAAGGGCTATTTTGTTGTTTAATCTGTTTCAGACAGACAGTTAAATGAATAGATAGAATTTCTGACATTCAGTTTCTCATTTTCCTTTATCTTCTCTGTTTCAGGAGTTGCCATGGTGTTCTGTTCTCCCTTCCCCCCTGCGTCTGTGTACTACCTGCTCTGGTCCAGCTCCTACATTTTGTTCCCCACATCACTTTGGAGCTGCAAACTGTAAAGTAAAACACAGGTTTACAGACTGCTGTTGCTGCTGCTCCCTGTTGCCGTCGGAGCGTCCAAGCTGGAAAAAACATAAGTTAATTCATGGCAAACAGTCTCTCTATTTCACCTTTTATTTTGATGTGACACCTGACTGAGAGGACTTAGAAAAAAGGAGCGAGGATGGGTTGTTTTTCAGTGTTACTGGTGAAAATGAACATGTATTCTGTCTTTGTTGCATTAACACCAATCAACCAATATGTGGCAGGCTCTGAAAACAGAATATTCATCAGGTTTGCCTCCACGTTTTATCTTCTTTCATCAGTATTATTTATCATCAGTGTTGAGAACATGTAGCAGCAGGGGAACATCACATTCTTCTAAGGATGACAGAAAAAGAAAAATAACACATTTTCTTTCCTTTATGTTAACTAGTTTTGTGTGTTTTTACATCACGGATAGTTCAAAAGGTTTCTCTGCAGGAGAGAACCAGCGGCAGCAGATCTCTGCTGCATTTATTTATACATACGTGACTGGGAATTTTTTTGCAAGTCTGACTTCTTGTTCCATTATAAAGGGATCATAAATGTATGCATAAAAGAACTGATTTAACATAATGGTTCTGTTATTCATAATATTTGATTTGCTGTTTGAACATGTCCATTTGTTGTCATAACTCTGGCATTTACACATTGCAAACATTTCTTTACCTACAAACTTTCTACTTTTTCTTATGTCTATGAAATGCTGTGTTAGCTTCCTGCTATTTCTTCCGTATCTGCCTCTGTTTTAGGAGGCATCATAACAACACTGCATCATTCATATGTGTTTCTCTGACAAATCACTGATTTCACTTTGAGAGCTTTTGGTCAATTTTCAATTGTAAATTAATTCCACTTGGTGTGGATTTACCTCTTTGAATTACATTAGTCAGTACTTTAAACACTGTTTCTGCTGCCATCTAATGGAAATGGCATAATATGTCTCCTTTGCAGAAACTTGTAGGTGAGAACTATTGCCAGTCTGCTTTAAGAGGTGGACAGATTTATTTTTTCTTCTTTGTAGAGCATTTCTTTGTAGCAGGGATCCTGTTTTTGTCACTACTTGTTTAGTTTCAAAGTGTGTTTTTTGCCTTTGCACTGTGAAAAGGAAATTGAGAGAATATAGTGTTAGGTGCGGCTTTGTCTTAAAGCCTAACATTTAAGCAAAGCATAACCGGGTGAAATGTGTCTGTTCTGAGCCCTGAAAGATCTATTTTTCTTGTAGCTTTCTAATTCAAATTACTTAACTCATCGTTAAGCCATAAATTGTAGTTCGTTCAGTTTCAGATTTAGAGTAACTTACAAACAAATGGTTCTAATATGGAGAATCCTGGGTTTTTGATTATTGATTTAAAAGATTAATTTCAACTTACTGATTTGAAGAAAGTCTCCAAGAAAGTCTCCAAGAATGACATACAGACTTACTGCAGTACATTCAGTTGTGCATTCGGTTTTCCAGTGTGGGTGCTTTTGGTGTTCAGAAAGTAAAGGCACTCCAATGTAGAACATTTTGAGAAAGAAAGAAAAATATTGAGATCTTTCTGTGGAATAGGATATGTGCATTTGAGCCTGTATAATTTGAAAATAAAAAAATGAGAATGAAATGACTTTGTGACATCATGTGTAGTCGTTATCATTTCGATGAATAAAAACTTGAGCTTGACTATGAAATTAGACATTTTTAATTGCCTCTAGATGAATTCAAAAAGTCCCTGCTGGGATATGTCTCACTGTGTTAATCCTATTAAGTAAATTTAATTCAGTGTGTTTTTTCATTTTTTCACAGAGCAGCTCTGGTTCTCTTGTACCTTTGTTGATTGTACTTATATTTAAAACCAAACAGTTTCGATAGATAATGACACACCAGATTAACACTTGTTAATAAAATACATCAAAAACAAACCTATGTATGAAAAAAGTCAAATTTTCAACATTATTTCTCCAAAACACCCTAAAATTAACTCCTGAGAAAGCTGCAAAATTACATTCTTTGAAGTCAAATATTATATTTAAGGTTTTGCATCTTCACAGTAAGAAGCCTTTAAAAGGACTGCCTTTAGGTAAACAGTGAGCTGAGCTAAGGATGAAAGGAAAAGGACATTTTGAGTTTGTGTGATTTGCTTTCTCAGCCATCCTTCTGCCCTTCCGCGGCTCTCCTGTCGATACTGAACTGCATCAAAATCCCGTCTGCAACCTGCCATTTGACACCCACCTCCGCTGCCTTCTCCATCAATACTGAATCCATTCTGCATCTTGAAAATGCCAGAACCACTCTAGACACTCAAACTCAGAGGTCTGGGCCAATTAATTCAGTTTCAAACTAGTTTTCATTTATTTGCTTAGTTTTCCTGACAGAATCGTCGAAGCATACTGGTATCTGATGTGTTGTTAGGTATTCCTGAGGGCAAAACCAATTACAAATAAACATAACAACCATTGGAGTTCTTTACAATGCAGCTTTCTCTTCAAAAGGAGAAACCGAGAAAATAATTCTCAGTCATTTGCTGTGCTGTGAACTAAAAAAAAAAAAAAAACTAGTTTACAAAAAGCTTCATAAGGTTTTGCCTTTCCACATTAAAATATTTTTCTTCAGAAATCCACACATGGTTTGTGACATCTTCTGCCCTGGAAGCAACCCAGGCAGGAAAACTTTGTGAGAACAGCACAACAAAAACCTCATCAGATTCAAAGCATCCCTCCTTCCTAACCTCGCAAGAGACAGCTGGGAAATAACTACAAAAAAAAGTCATCAACAGGTCATAAAGACAGGCTGAACTTCCTGTGTCTGTAAGGGTGCTGGCCGAAGACAGTGAGCTGATAGGCTGTTAAAGATTAAGAACGAAGCAGACCAGACATAAGAAGCCATGCTCACACCTGCTGCTGCCGCTCCAGTTAGAGAATTAGACTGGGATTAAAAAACTCACATAGCTCGCTCTTATGTCTGTGGTTCATTTAAAAAAATGACTCAGAATGAGCCAAGACATTGCCAAAGGCTTTAAATGCAATAAAAAGTCATGTTCTCATTACTTTGAAAATATGAAAAAAAAAAAGTTTTTTTTTCTTTGATGTCCAATGGACTGGTTTGGTAGTAGCTTGCAGACCTTTGTCTACTTTTCTTTCTGAAAAACAAAACAGGAGCAAAACAAAAAGAAATAAAAATCATCTCCAGGTTTTGCAGAGTTATTGGTAAAAAAAACAAAACAAAACACTATTTCTTTGTAGAGATGGATTACAACCTGAAAAAAATTGACATGTTTCCTGGAAGTCCACATGTTCAGGAGGGCAGCGGATGTTTACATGCAGCAGGTGGAGATGTCATACAAAAAGGAGACCACAGTGAACTGTTTTGTGTTTTATCCTAATGTATGAAGACGTAACCAAATTTTTTGTACAAAAAAAAGACACCTAGCTTTTAAATCATTTCCAAATAAAAGTCAGGAAAATGTGGTTTTCTTCAAGATTTTTTTTTAAATTTAACTCCCTGTATCTTCCTCTCTACTCTGACTGGTTTTCCTGACCATATTGAAATTGCCTCCAGCATGTCATGATGCTGCCACCACCATGCTTAGATGGATTTCTGCACTGTCCAGTGAAGATATTGACATCAGGCTCATAACAAACTTAGATGAAGATGTCTTTACTTGCTGTTTGAAGCAGCATGAGAGTCTATATGGAAGCAGCTCTAATCCCGTCCACTTCGCTTCATGGGTGAAGTAGTTTAAATTCATAATATGCTTCAGCAAAATACCATTAAATAATTCAGAAAATGAAATGAATACATTAATTGAGGCTCATATAATTCTATTTTTATATTATTATATTATTTCTGTATTTATTAAATAATTATTTCCAAAGTTGTTTATTGTAACTTTGGCAATCTTCACTTTCCATACATGACCAGAACTGGTTACCGCTTTACTAATCAGCCACGAGATGGCAGCAATGTACAAAAAAGACAACAAAAGGCATCAATATGTTGTTTTAGTTTTCCAAACTGCTCTCATGAAAGTTAAATTAAGTTATAAAGTTTTAAACCGGTCAAAACGCGGCAGCGTATTGTTTCAGGAAGGCATCACAACATTCAACCAATTAAATACGAGACTGTAAACTTTAATGTTGCACGTGTAAACACGGGTCCCAAGTGCGGGAATCTCCGTATGGACAATACTCCATGGAAACGAAACGCAACGTTGACGCCCGCCTCCGGTCACCCGCCATTGGTCCGATCCAAAACGTGCAGAGTCTGCCCCGCAGGCTGCGATTGGACAGAACTTCCTGCCGTCAGGAGAGAAACGCGGAAAAGGATATATATGTATATATATAAAAAGTTATGGAGCGAAGCGTAATCGGATCACGTCGGTGGCATGCTGCTGCGTAGTTTTCCAGCATCAAAAAGCCTCCCACGGTGAGCGTGGAAAAGCAGCGTGAGAGCGCAGAGCGGGAAGCGGGGAGCCTGGGTGAATGCGAGCGGGTTCTGCTGGCCGATCGGGTCAGAAGAGGAGGGCCAGGTGTGTTTGCACGTTTCCAGGGGTTTCCTCGTTGATGTCACTGTGGAGGAAGAGGAGGAGGGAGGAAAGAAGGAAGAACAGGTGCTCGGGGTAAAGTTACCTCTCCGAGTTGAAGAGACCAACCTTTACGAGAAACTACTTTTGGAAGTTTTCCTGAAATTCCTCTCCAAACTCCTTCTGGCAGGATTCACTGATCTCTTGGAACCAGAACTGGATTTTAGCATATTTTTGGGGCGCAGGATTTACGCACAATCTGGGCTCACGGTGGGCTCATCAGTAGTGGGAGTACGCTTGTTTTTGTTTTCCAGGTGCTGTAAACTGGGGTGGAGGGGGGGAGATCGAGCCGCCCCAGCATTAGAAGCAGCGCTCTCCGCTCCACTGCGGCACTGACGCAGCTGGTGTCACGCTCCAGACGATGCTCCTGTAATTCAGAGGAAGGATCGCGCACACAGGGAGCTCGGAGGGGTTACACAGAGACGGATTTTTGTTTATTTCCCCCTCTGGAATGGAATACTACACAAAACACAAAGCTCAACTTCTCTGGTCCGGAATGATCGAGCCGTGCGTCAGAGCGCTCTGAGGGTCCAAAGAGGATTTTGCTTCTGAAGAGGACGCTCCTTCCCCGGGACTTCCAACTCCTAAGCGACCCCCCAAAAAGCCCATCAAGCGGCGATGTCCAAGACACTGAAGAAGAAAAAGCACTGGTTGGTCAAAGTGCAGGAGTGCTCCGTGTCCTGGGGGGGCTCCGTGGAGCTGACCGCTGTCCTGGAGGTGCGAGGCGGCGCCGAGCTCGGAGAGTTCCCCCACATCGGACGCGTGATCCCGGAGGCGGTGGTGTGCCACAGCGGCCGGCTGCCCGGCAGCGGGGACGTGCTGCTGGAGGTCAACGGCACTCCGGTGAGCGGGCTCACCAACAGAGACACGCTGGCTGTCATCAGACACTTTCGGGAGCCCATCCGCCTGAAGACCGTGAGACCAGGTGGGTGTCCTCTCGTCATTTCTCCACCAGCTGTGTGAAGAGGGTGTGCAAACTGAAAATGGGGCTGATGCTGGATGAATAAGATGCGCTCTCTGTCTGTTCGCCTGTTGCTGCTGCTGCTGCTGCTGGTGAATTTGCTTGCGTGTGCGCCCTGACTCATATTGCGGGTATAAATGGGGGCCGATCATTATAGTTAGAACTGTTTTCACTTTATACCAAATACATAATGCCTTGCCAAACATATTCATATTCCTTAAACTTTTCCCTCCCCACACATGCATTTTATTGGGATTTTATGACGGGTCAACATAAAGTGGACTACTGTGAAGCAGAAGGAAAATAAAAATGAAACATGGTTTCAGTTTTTTTTTTTCTCGTAAAGTTCAAGTATCTGTATTCAGCTCCCCTGAGTCACGTTTAGCAGAACCAACTGGTTTAGTTACAGCTGCAGGTGTTTTTCTGGGAATGTCTCTACTTCCCCCCTCAAGCTTTCTATACAAATAACTCCTCATTCTTACTGTATGGAAAGCATCTATAAACACAAATGGTTGTCTTTCCACATTTTCTCATTTGGATTAATGTCTGGACTTTGACTAAGCCATCCTATCATGGATATGCTCTGATCCAAAGGATTCTTTTGTAGTTCTGGTTGTATGAAGGGTCATTATGCTGAAAGTAAAAACCTTCACCCCAGTCCTACTGTTTCTGTTATTCTTTCTTATCATCAAGCTCTGTCGGGTTTCTGAAAAATCAGTCAATTAGGCCAAAAAGGGCTCAGCTTACCAGAGCACCATCTTCCACTTGTTTGCTGTGTTTGTGTCAAGGCTTAAGAAAAGAATGGGACTTTCTACATTTATCTTCTTGACGCTCTTCCATTTAGGCCAGATTTGCACCTGGTTTGTGCAGCTCCCCCAGAGTTACTATTGGCTTCTTGACTGCTTCTTTGAATAAATATCTCCTTTCCCAGCTGGCTGGATGGTATCAGTCTTCTTACTAGTTGTGCCATACTCTTAACTATTTTGAGATGGAGGATTCAAGAGAGCTCTGTAGGATGTTTAAACGTTGGAATATTGTTTTTTAACCTCGCTCTGCTTTAAAAGTCTGTCTCAGACGTGTCTTCTTTTGGTTTTTCGTCCTTATGATGCTGTTTTTTTTTTCTCTGATGTTCTCCAGTAGACCTCTTGGCTCTTCCACAGAGAACAATATTTCAACTTGAATTGAATTACACACAGGTAGACTATGAACTAGATGTTTCTGAAGGCAGTTGGCTGCTGTGTGTCTTATTTAGATGCATCAGACTAGAGAAGGCATACTTTTCAGGTGTTTATTTTAAAAGACTTAATTTTTTTTTTGTTCTGCATCACAGTTATTAATTCTGGCCTCCCATCATCATGATAAAGTATGTTGAGATTTGTAGTAACCTGACTAAAGGGCTATGAACATTTTTGCAAGGCAGTATTTTTGTCTTCATAAAAATGGAACAAGCTGACTCCAAGCATGCTCACCCTGTGAAATTTGTCTTGATGTAAAAGTGCCCTTCCTGTCTGTGACACGCATTTACTTAAAAATCTAGCTTGAAAGTTTATTGATCTGCCCCTTTTCATTACCGTTTCTTACTTGCTGGCTTGTAATTCTTCCTGTACGGCCCCACAGACAAGCCTAATGAATAGCATGGCACTAAATGTGCCATAGCATATCGACGGTCAAACTCCAGCAGTCATGTAGGGCAGGAGGCAGGTGTGTGTGTGTGTGTGTGTGTGTGTGTAGATGGATTTAATAGAGGCACTGCTGAGTGTGGCACTTTGGAACCTCGTCCAGAGGATTTGCTAACAGTCGCCTTGCCAGCACAGACAGTGTTGAGGTGTCCAGGTGTAATTGAATCAATCAGGCCCATGTACTTAAATCCCTCAGGATGTTGCCAGCTTGGCAGCAGAGTTTGACACTTTCACTTCCAGGTATTTCCTCGTGGAATGTTGTTTGGCACAATTTTGGCTGGAAACTTTGCTTTGATAGAAGATTTATAATTTTAGTACAAATGCACTGAGATTTGATTCATAACCTAATTGCTCTTAAATTCACTCGGCTGGGGGGTCGTTGATGTGTTTGCTCATGTCTGGTAGAGCGCTGCCTGCTTGCAGAGCCTTTAACATTTTCTTTCAGTCCGACGTTACATAATGTTAAGCTAAGCGGCGCTCAGAGGTCCCCAGCTTGTTTACCATTGGTCCCCCTTTTCCCACTCGGGACTGTGTGTTTAGATCTCTCCGTCTTCTCGTTCATGATTAATGCATGCATCATCCATCATTGATGTCCACTGCATGCCAGAATGAGGTGGCTGGTGGCTGGAGTGAGAGCGCAAAGTGGGGAAGTTTGAAGAGGGGATAAATGTAAGCTCAAGTGGGGAAGTCAGGCCCTGGTTGAAATGGGATTAACGTGACTCGTTTGTATATTAGTCACAATGCCGTAAAAGTTACAAGGATGTTTCTGGAATTTTGGGTCATAGACCAAATTGAAGGTAGTTTTGAAGTAGAAGGATCCCAAGTTTTCAACATTTCTTAAAAATGAATTTTGTGAAGTGTGGCATGCCAATATTAGCTTTGTCTGAACAAGCCACTGCAGTTTCTCAATTGGATTCATCCCCAGACTTTGACTAGTCCATTCTAACACATTTTCATGTAGTTTTCCTGTAAATCTTAGCAGCTGTTCCAGTGTTGCCAATTAACTTCTTTCCTGATTCTTTGATGCCCTTATTGCCAAGAAAATATGTATTTTTCCTAATAATTCTCCTCAAAATCTTAACATTGAAGTTTATAATTGTAACATGAAAAGAATAGAACAAGTTTTAGATATGGTTTCATAAGACTGATACCTGCATTAAACCCTGTTGACTTTTCAGTTGGTCTCTCTATTTCCATTGCTTCGTTGTTTATCTTTTCATCTCTCTTTGGCTAGACTATCACTTTGGTAAATTTATTTTCTCGGTTGTGTAATGGATAACATCTGTTACCTTTTTATTCTCACTAATTTTAGAATGTTATATTTTATACTTATTGTTCTGCGATTCCACTTCTCTTATCTTTGTCAGTTCAACACAAAGCGTTTTTTTTTGTCCAGCCTGTACACCTTCTTTTACCCACCTGCCATGATAATTACACCTGCAGGTTCAAAACCAGTCACTGTTTTTTTTTTTTTTACCTCCTCATCGCAGCTGAGACCTTTTAACTGTTTCTCCTGTGCAGTTGAGGCTGAAACCTGAAGTGTGGCCCGCCTGGCGTCGGACCAGCAGATGTACTCAGCATGCAGCTTTTATCCTGTTAGGAAGGCAAGAAAATAGGCAGTAACCTTGAGGGGACGATTGAGAGTATAGAGGCAGAATGATGGCAGGTACTCTCTGAAGCTCAGGGACCTGAGCAGTCTGATGATTGATGCTAGCACAGGATGCAAATCTGCTTGTTTTTACCCTGTGGAGCTTAATGAATGAATCATTTAACTCAGAAGTCCTGGAGGACCCATGTCTTTTCACATTAGGTTTACAGAAATTCATAAAAAGTATTTTTGTTTTTCCTATTTTCTGAGTCGAAAAGGATGTAATAAACTCTATGTATCAATCTCAGCACTCATTTCTGCAAAGTAAGGGCTTATCAGAACAGCAATTTTCCTCCTCTGCAAACCTTCAGCTGGGGAAAGTGTTTATCAAATAACAAACTAAATAATTAGCTCACTATAAACTGTGGGTAGTGACTAACAGAATGAGATTGGGAGCTTCTGATGAAGGATGGCTGGTTTCACCTTTAGGAATAGGAAAGAATTCAGCTGTTTGGCTTGTTTTGGCATCTGGCAAGAATGACTCCCAGTGGACGTTTTTAGTAAGAGTACAATATACTGTAGCATAATAGTTTTCCTCAGTGACTTCATCCTGTCACCTTGTATTATAATTGCGCCTCTAAGTGTGGCATTAGGCAGTGATGCTCCTGAGGTTTGTCACATTCTACCAAACGACTCCTTTGGTAGAATTGTCTATGAAGTTTATGAAGAAAAGATAATGTCAGGACACCTCATGGTTTAGCAGTACATGCTTCAGAACTCCACACAGTTTGATTCCTGATTCTGGGCCCTTTACTGCATATTCTTGCCTTCTTTCTCTGCCATTTTTCCTTTCTAGCTATTGATGAATAAAGACCACTAGTGCCTCAGAACCTTAAAAAAAGTTCATATTTATTATTTATTACTATTATGATCTTACAGTGAGTGAAAAGTTTAGAAATGGCCTATGTCCACTGACAATATCAAGCTCAGGTTTTTTTTTATTTTTAAAGGGACTTCTATACTCCACAAATTGTTGTTCATGTACTGTTCCTATTTTTTAAACTCCCTTTACTGAGATTCAGTAATGCCCCTTCCCCACTTGTTGCTGCACACTGCCAGTCTTTTGGCCAATAGAAAGCTCGTATGTACTTCCCTCATTTACAAGAAAAACAGATTTGGCTGTTTGTAATTATTTCTGGTTGTGAAAGACACAGACAGTCTATGTTATTAGCATTAATTACATCTTTCACCAAGATGGACCAATTAACAGTGAATGTTAGAGATTTTTGTTTTTTTTAAGTTTTTGTGTCAACTTCAAAGCTACATTTACAGACAATTTCACACTGNCTTTTTTTGAAATCACATGCAAATTTGATTAACAACACTGAGGCACAGGCAATCAAAACATTGAAAGGGGTTCGCATGTTGAGACCCTTGTGGTTGTGCAGCTGGAGGGTCTGTTTTGCCTCATTCTGCAGACTAAAAACATCAGCATTCAGTTAACCATAGCGCAAAATCACACAGTGCAACATGCACCAGTGAGTTCTGCAACATCATCCATCACATACTCTGTTCGATGATATTTCCTTTTGAATCATCGACAGTGACACTCGGATGGAATAATTCCAGATTTTTTCTGAGCTCCGTCTCTCTTGGCACAGTTTGATAATATCAGTAACAAACACGACGTCTGCCAGCACCTCTCAGCTGCTTTCCCCTTTGTTGGAATCTCAAACGTTTCGTTTGTTTTTCTTAATATTTTTTTGCCATCTGACTTTTTCTCCCAACTAAATAAAGCAGGAAATGGAATGTATTTTTGCATCACCCACTTGCATTGGTGGCTTACACATAAAGCTATCCTGTACAATGTTCTGAGCAAACCTTTAGCCTATACTGTTATCTTTATTTCCACTAGCACAATATGTTTTAGAACAAAAATTGTTTAATCTTTTCTAATGTCTTTTTATTGATTGATAGATATGGTACAAAACCATGTCAAATTTTAACACATTTTAAATCGGAAGTCTTCAGACAGCAGACGCACACCCAAAACTAAACGGTGGTAAAATAAAAGTCATGCTAACCGCTATACTTTGCAGTTAGCAATGCTAGAATTGGGAAAATAGGTTGCATCAAATGCTATATCAGTATTTAATGTTAGATAAATGATTAATGATTATACTACAAAAAAGATCATATGTTTTTCTGACAGCTTCTGTCATCACAGAATGGAAGTTTTTCTTTTTGATGCACTCTACCCTACCTGTGTGTTACAGCTTAAACATCATCCTGTTATTTGCAAAGTTTTTCTATTTAAATTGGTCTCACTCAGCATCTCTTTTCCTTTTTTTATTTCCATCCTAGTGGTGTTATGTTGATGTTAACACTTTATACTTGCTATCTGCAGAGCAGCAGAGCTGTAATCTCACAGTTTCTGTTAATGTGGTGCCCCATGGTGCATCCAGGGCTGCAATGACTAAGCTGCTCTAAACCAGCACAGAGGAGCTGTCAGCGGGTCTCTGCTTCGTGGATTCCTTTCCCTTTGGTAATGGATCTTTTTCTGGTTTCACCTCCAGGGTCACGTCACAATTTGAATTTAGTTTTTCTCAGAAGGTTTTTTTTTTCTTTCTTTCTTTTGCTATTCCCATGCAGATTTGAGGGAGGGAAAAAGAGTTTTTCTTAAACCTATCAGGAGGAAGCCAGCACAATTAAGTGGGACTTGCGTCCTTCCAATTTGCTCTGTTGCATCCTCTGTTTTTGTATGTGCACAGATTGTATGATTACAGATGTCCATTCATGTCTTCTGGTTTATTCCTCCAACTTGTCAGACTTCTTCTATACCTCTTTTTTAATCATCTGTTTGCCTTTCCAATCTGCCTTCAATGTCAAATGGGGCTTGGCCTTCGTTGAGACAGAAGCAGTTCCTGTCATTGCCTGGTCTTTCAATCTCTAGGTGGTCTGCTGTCTCTGGTCCTTACCAAGCATGGGAACATGAGATGATCTGAAAGAATGTAAAGTCTATCACAGGACTTAAACATGCCTCTTTTGGTTTTTCAGACTGAAAACAAAACCTGATGCCTTCTTTGTTGTGGGGTGGGAAAGGAAATCAGATTTTTCAGTTTTCAGTATCTTCCAGTTGCTGATTAGAGATGATTTATGGAAAATTGGGATCCAGTCTGTTTATTGCTGGATTTCTAGGTGTTGACCATAAAGACAGCTCCATATTGCCTCAGAAACCTTTTGTCCACATTTATCTGATAGCAGTAAACTCCTGCATTTACCTTCCTTTTGCCATCCTGCGTTGGCCGTATATAATAACTGCTTCTCATTCATTGATTTCCACATTGTTTTTAGTGTCTCTTGGCAGAGTCTTTGTCCAGATATACATCGAACACTACTGTCCCGTCACCAGTCTACCTTATTAATTGGCGTCCTTCAAAGCCGCATTGCGGTTCGGAATCAGCCGGCAGCAGAGATGGCATCTTCGTATAAACCATGGCTCTCGCTGGCAGGCATTGGGACTTGGCAGGCAGGTTGTTGGAAGACGGGGAAGACGAGTGTGAGTGCTGATTCACAAAGACTGGCTCTTTGTACTCGCTGAGTGGTCATGCTGCGATGTCAGCAGCAAGAGTGTCTCCGGGTTACTGCCAGTTGAAATGGACGGTGCAGTTTAGAGATGAAGATGTGCACACACACACATACACACACACACGCACGCGCACTCCTCTTCCCAGAGAATCCTTCTTTCCCCAGCTTGTCTCCTAATTGGCCTCTCTCTAAGATAGTCGTCTATGCAGCTGTTTATCCTTGTGATATAAGATGAGGTCAGCTTTCTATCGGTGCAACAACATTGCAGGCACCACAGCCTTGCTGCTGCCCGTACTCAGCAGTTGGAACCTCCACTGAGGCATCCCACTAATGAGATTCTCTTTTTTTTTTTTTGTTTTTGCTGGGGTTTTTTTTGGTACATTTTCACTGGAAGATACACATTGTTAAAGATGATCTTCAGTGTTGCCAGGTCAACCTGCTCTCACACCCATCATGAAAATAGAGCTTGGTTTGGAGCACACCGAGTCATTCTTATATCTACTTCTGTGTCCTGAGTGTCTTGTGGTTTTTAAGGATGTTGACAAAGCAGAAATGAGGTACACAGATATGGAAGATTCACTTTTTGAAATGAATTGCTTGGAGACGATTGTATGGATAGGTGCTAATTGATAGGTGTTAATGGATGGCCATGTTAATGGCCATCCATTAACATGGCTGATAAATTAACATGACTGATAAAAATTCACTAAATAATAAAGATGTGTTATTATTTTATGATCTGCCCACATTTTTATTTGTACTTTGTGCCAATTCTTGTTTTTTCTAAGGAGACAATAAACATTGAGATTTTACTTCTCAGCTGAAAACTTTTATCCAAAATATCTCAAGAAGACCTTTCTGCCCGAGTGGAAATATACAAAATTAAAAATATCTAATACATTTACCTATGTTTGTACCTCAAAACACAAAACTTCAGTATGAAAGGTTTTTCGTTCTACACGATCCATGTAAATGAAATATAGGACTAGTGTTTAATTGGTTTGGTGTATTAATGCAAGTGTTAGAACGTTTAAGGAGCCAGGTCATGGATCTGTGGTAAACATTATTATTTATGTTAGAAGCAGACGTGATGTTGCACTGAGAGAGTAAAACGGGCATCTCATGAAATTGGTGATCAGAATTTGGCCATTTTCAGGATCTTCTGTCATGGACAGTAATCAGCCAGTGTGAAACTCAAAAATCTGACCTTCTTCTAGTCAATGAAAGCAGCATGCTAAGTTCTACCAAGTGTGTAGTTAATACTGTAGGAAGAAGATTGAAAGTTATGGGTTTTCAGTGTCAGTAATGTGTTTTAAATAAAGTCCAAGCGAGTGTGGAGATGTAGGATGTGATTTAAAAGGAAGATGACTTCTGTGACATGTCTCAGTATTTCTAGTTCATTCAGTCGGTGTGAGAACAAGACGTTCAGCAGATAACAGGCTTGGCTACCGTGAATTCATTGACTGGAAGGAAAAAAGATTGATTGTCCCATTGACTGATCATAGCTGTTTCATATCAAGCTGTAAATAAGATGATTCTGTTAACTAAACATTTTTAATTACATTTCCTGAAAACAAGACTTTAACCACTTAATAACTGAAACCAATTTTAAGCTTTCAAATAGCATCACAGACTCCTCCTGCTGTTCACTGATTGACCCGGTTGAAATACAAGACGAAGAAATGAAGGGAGATGAGAATAGAGTGGAATTGTGTTAGAAGACAATAGCCAGGCTACGTTTAACCAGGCGAGGGAGGAAAAACTGCTAAACAGGTTCAAAAGAAAGAAAATGGGGTCAAATAAGGTCGGAGTCTCATTGCAAGACTGAGCACAAGGAGAAAGAGGTAAAATGCAGGAAATCACAGGAGGGAGGGATGTGAAAGCAATAATAATCTCAGGACTGAAAGCGATTATGTTACCATTAATCTCTATAACAGTATTGATTCTTCCCTGTAAGTGTCTTAAATGATTATGGTGGCAGTTCGTCAAACCAGCGGTTTCTATTTCAAACCTGGAGAAGAAGCAGTGTTTCTAATCATAGCTGCAAGCATGAAGGATCATAAAAACTCCAGGTAAATTGGAATTGCTATCCCTCTGTTTCAGTTCTGTTACAGGCGACACAGAGAGAACAACAGCTCTTATTTCCACAACTGCTGCCGGGGCATCTTTATTTAAATTTGACTCCTATACCTTCCTCTGACAATGAGAGTGGTAGCTGCTGTAGTGTTGTTTAGACTTCGTTTTGGGAAGGATCCCAAGAGTTTGTTTTACTGGGCATTGATAGGAGTGAGACAAATGGCCTGTCTGTGTAAATTGGACATGTGCGTTCTTCTGTTCGTCCAGTTGGGATCTATCTTTACTCTCGGTGTGATAAATCAGCTGAGAAGACCTAATCTCAGAGTCCAGTCTTCCATTTGGCTGCAGTTCTTCAGACTTGGCTCTCCTCCCACACTTGATGGGCCTGGGTCAGTGTTCGCTCTGCTAGTGCAGCGCACTCTCGGGTGTTTTCGTTGTGGTGCTCCACCTCAAAGAATCGATTTCAGCCCATTCGGCTGGTGCCCATGACAACATCTCCAATCAAACAAATATTAAAGCCGAACGCTATCGTGTAACTACCTACTCCACCAGCTGCTCCCCTGGCTTCTTTTCCATATCACGGTTGCATTACTACTCCTGCTTTTCTGTAGCAGAATCGCAGTGGGAGCTTTCCTGATCTGCATTGTGTATTTTACTTCCTAAAACGAAAATACTCCTTACTTCCTTGTAGAAGTAAGGAGTTGCACATTTAACTTTGATGTATTTTGTTGGGATGCGTGTGCTAGACCAGCGTAAAGTAGTGCATCATTGTGAAGTGGAAAAAAATGATACCTTACCTAGAAATAAAATCTCCACCATGACTCACTGATACCCCAAAATAAAATCCAGTGTAACCAGTTGTGATTAAACAGCTATGGTTGGGGTACAATTCATGTTTTTCCAAGAATTTTCCAAGAAAACCTGTTAAATACTGCAAAAGACTTTAGATTGGGTTAGAGGTTCAATTTGTACTAGAATAATAACATACAACTGATGCTAATAGCAGATTTATGTCTTGGTCAAACTCTACGTCTATATTCAGTGTATAATCTGTGAACAACTTTAATTGTTGCTGCTCACAGATACTGTCCATAAAATCTTACCGGACTTGAGAGATTTTGTGAAGAAGAATAAACAAAACTTTGACCTTAAGAGATCTGCAGATCTACATCTGTGTTTGCTACAAGATTCTAAATATTCAGTTGGTGATTATAAATAACGTACACTTTTTATGTTTTCTTTCATAAAATATTGTTTGTTTTTAAATTATTTTTCTTCCACTTCATAATTAGGCACTACTTTTTGTTGGGCTGTCACAAAAATCTAAAAAAATAGATTAAGAATTGAAGTTCTAACATTAAAATATGTCAAAAAGCTAAAGGGGTGTGCATACTTTTTCAAGTCAGCATATAGCTGTTTGTCGACAAGGTTAAGGCTTTAAAAGGTGCATTAATTAACTTAATACCTCAGACTATTTCCCCCCCTAGTTTTAGACATGAGAGGTAGCTATTTTCCTATTTGGGTATGTTAGTAATGCATCATGTGTGCTCTGTAGAGATGAGCTCCATAAAGACTTCTCATTAGAATTCATGGGTGTCAGAGTCTGAAGCCAGAAAATTTAGATTGCTTTCCTTTCAAAGCTGTCCTAACAGGTTATTGATCTGGCCCAATCTCATCCTGGTTAACGCAGCGTCGCTTCCGGAGCCGCTGCACTCAGCTGAGGCCCCAATCCTTACGAGGACGCAGTGAGGACGTTTTGCGGACAGCAATGCTTGACTCGCTCTGATTCATAAGGCTGATGCAGAGGGAAGAGGCTGTGCATCGGTTTCACCAGGCTGCTTTCTGTGTTTGCTGCATCTGCATTCATGCTCTGTTTGTCTGGTAGCAAACTAGTTTCAGGTCACAAATGGTGAGAACATAAAAGGCTCTTACAGTAGGAAGGCTTGTGATTTTTTATTTTTTTTTTGGCCTCCAGTTTGCAGTAGGTCCTTTGAACAAATATACTCAAGCAGTCACATGCACATTACTCACTGTTTAAAGGAAGCAGAGGGATGTGTGGCGCTGCAATCCTGACATTTTTGTGATGCAAACACTGGAGTATCCGCTGGCTCCATTCACTCAGACCTGTCGCACCACATGCAGTCCGGTTCAGACAGGTTTCACATGAGAAGTACTGTCAGCACTCCAGAGAGGCTTTTAGGAAAACCAGTTTATCCTGTTTGAGCAGAGGTCTTCGTCGGTAGTGCTGCTTCCCAAGTCCGACAACACACTGACCCTAAGACAATTAGAATCTGGCTAAATAAGAAAATAATTAATCTCGCTGTGTTCATCTTCAGCATTTCTTTGTTGTTACAATTTGTTTTCTTATAATGTGTCGGACGTTTCTCTCTTTTTCTTACTTTGTTAGGTTGTGAAATATTCAACCTCAGTTCCATTTCCAGAAAGAAGCAACACTTTAAAGGAACAAGCACCGGTAGTAATGGTTTATTTCCTTGTATAACGAAGCCGATTATAAATGTAGTCACTTATAATCCAACCATTTAATTCCATCAAGGGCATGAATGTTATATTATTTCCAGACTTTAAATAATTTTCCTGAACTATTCTTTTTCCATGATGGAATGATATTAAAACCAACACCTGCAACAAACTTTAAAAACAAACATCCAGTGTACAAACTCGACCTAATGGTGAACATAGCTAACCATTTAAAGGGTGAAAACTGTACATGTGTCAAAAATGTATCATATACCTTCTAATATCTTGAAATTTTTAAATATGAAGGTTTGAAGGGTTAAGACAGACTACGTGTTATGATTTCATGGACAGTGTGGTCACATGTTACTTACTTGATACTGGTATACTCAACAGAAGCTGTTGAATGTTTTTTGGTATTTTTTAGACGGATAGCAAAGCTCTTGGTTTTTTAGTTTTAAAATGAATACATAGCCAGAACCAAACCAAGCTTTACTCACGGATAAAAGGCAGTTTTTTATGAGTTATTTTGTTGGAACATCCAGTTAGTTTGGAGATTTTTATTTTTATTTTGAATTTATCCACCTCCAGTTATTGCATTCACTTTTTCCACTGACAGTAAAACAGTCTCAGCATGATGCCACCACCCAATGCTTGACAGTTGGTTGTTTACTCTTCTAAGGTGTGGCAAAATAGCTGATTGTCTATCATCTGATCACAAAAATGCCTTGTGCTTGTCCATGAGGGCGTCTCCAAATCTCAGTTCAGCTTGAAAAGTTCCATCTTTTTTGCTAATGTTTTACTGCGTTTAATGCATTTTATGTGTTCCAACCGTTTCCAGTTCATGGCAGGCTTGAGCTTTGGTGGTTTCTTAGTTGTTCTTGAACATCCTTATTTTTTTTTGGTTTCATCTGATGTTGACTCTGTTTTTTTTCATTGCAACAAAGAGGTGCCACATTTGAATAACGTACTTTGATATATTTGTTTGAAATCATCTTGGCTACAAAAGTCTTTGTTTAATTTAATTAAAAACAGTTTTCTTTCTCAGATCTTAACTGAGTTATTTCAGCATTTTCATTGTGCTTCATATGGTTCAGTCCAAATGATCACTCAGGAGATGTCTATTTTATAATAGAATATGTGTTAAATGTTGACTCTTTAGCCTGACTTGTTGGAGTATGTAGCAGCCTGCATGGATGCAAAATGAAGGATTTCTGCAAGGTCAATTCCACAATGCAAGTGATTGTTCAATATTGCTGGTTTTATAAAGTGCCAGGAGATGGCGTGTTTTGAATTGGTGGATAAGAATATAAACTGAATTTAATTTGAACCGAAGACTGACTGTATATATTTGAGATGCACAACAAAAATGTCAACCTGGTGTAAACTTTAATATTTCTCCTTTAGTTTAAAGTTCCTTAAGACATTTCATCACTGTTGTCAGGTTGCTGCAAGGGGAGAGGTGTGTTTAGGAAGGAACGCTGAGCATCTACGGAATGTAGTTATCTTAAATAAATGACACACACAGTTTAATAAGCTCCAGCTCAGTGTGTTGTTAGCAACAGGTACTGGTTTTGTCAGAGGTTTCACATAGTTTCTATGTTGCCTCTGCCTTTTTTTTTTTCCTGCATAATTGAAACCTTGGCAGATATTTCAATTTTACTGTTTTTTGGAAATAGACTTTTTTTTTTTTTTGCTCTCCAGCTTGTTTGTTTATTTATAAGGAAGGTTATGCATAACTACACAGTTACAGTAAGGACGCAGGTAGAATACATTTTAAATATTGATTCAGAAGATGACTCTTCTTAAAGTTGTTGAACACGGTTGGCCTTGGTACGGGAGACAGAAAACTCTTGTTTGAATTTTAGGCGTTTATTTGACTTCATGGCCCTTTTTATTACAGTGATTCAACTGACGTGAGTCACACTTCTCTCAAAGCTCACAAATTGTGAGCCACTCAGTGTCATATTTATGTACTTAGTAAATGGGTTAAGTGAAAAGTGGATTCAAGGCAGTTCTGCTTTGGTTAAAATCTGTTGTGATCACTGTAAGGTTGTCAGTCTGCACCAAGAGCCAATCTCAAGTGGATGCATTGTCCTCATTCAGTCAGGAGGAATGTGGTCCAACTGGTGGCTCTGTAATGCAGTACTGCAACTTTTTTCCTCTACTCTCATTGGTTGAAAAGAAGTGTGTTAAAGCAAACTACACTCAATGTCCTAATGCGAAGAGCAATGAAATTAAGTTTCTGCAAAGGATCTTAAAGGGAAAAAGGAAACACCTTGGCTTGGGAAAAATAGAAGCACAAGCTTAGAGGTTTGGCTGTAAACAGGTCGAACATCTGGCTGCAAAAAAGGGAGCTGCAGCACTTTAATCTCTGAAGAGCTGTTGGCCAGCCTCACAGTGCTTTTTATGACAAATTAGACTTTCTATGGACAGATCTGGGGCTTAGCGGGGCTGTTATGTAATGACACTGATACAACACTTGTGGTGAAAGGCTGGCTAGAAAATCAACACCGATGCAGAGGGCTCAATGCTCACATACAACTGCACTCAGAGGTATAAATGATATATAAACTTCATGTTCTTCTCAGCAGCTCCATCAGGCTCAAAGAAATTAAATTTGGGTTTTTACATTAATTTAGGAGCCCACCTTTTTCGTATTTGTCGTAGTCGAGTTGCACATTATTTGGAAACCATCCAACTGAACCAAAGATATTGTGGTTAACTGAGGTTTTCCTTAATCGTTTCCTTTCTTTCCATGACCTGATGACCCTACTACTTCCTGTAAACATCACCACCTCAGATACTGAAATCCATATCAGAGGTGAGAATCTAAAGCATTTAGATAAATAACGCAACTCCGACCAGATAGACAAATATTTTATTTGCCTGCAGAGCATGACTGCTGGCACTTGAAATATAATAGCCTGCCAATATTGCATCCAAGCACTCCTTAGTGATTGCTATGAATTGCAAACTGAAATGTGATCAAGATTGCATTCCATTTATTGTGCAGCTAATATGTTTAGAGTAAGAAATAAGTCACCATCAAAAAATGTCAATCAGTAAACACACTCAGAAAATAAAGTCAACATCACCATGCTGAACATTTCCTGTTTGACTAAAGCCAGCGGAGGCAAGGAAATGTGAAATTAAAGACTTCACTGGTAGCTTGGAGGGAATTCTTGGAACTGAATGAGTGACCACTTCATGTAGCTGAAGGTATACATTTCAGTCATTTGATATGTCCCCCGAGTCCAGATTCTTGGACAAACTACTTGAAGAGCCTATCATCAAAGCTGTTGTGTTTAGTGTCACACACTCAGCCCAACGAAGGTTGAGTCCAGAAGCCGCTATAAGTGTTGGTTCTCCATCACACATTTAAAGTTCCTTTTCAGTTTAATTTACTGTTCGACGCTTGAAGCACTTAATTAAAAATTTCAAAGGGAGATTAGCTTATAACACAGTCAGGTTCTTAATAGAAACTATTTTTTACCCTCGAGTAACATGTTTTTTTTATTACTCAATAGATCAAGTGAAACCTTTTAAAATCTTCAATATCAAAGCTTTATGCTTGATTTATCTTATTATGCATGTTACATGTGTGTAAGGTCACATGGATGAATGTGTTTTCTTAGTTGCTTCATAGGTCAGAATGACGTGTAGATTATTGGATTGTTTTGCTTTTTGGTCTGTTGTTAAAAAAGATGAAATCTCTCACAGTCTTTGGTCTAAAAATACATCAACAATCAGCATGTGGGGCAGTGTGTGTATTGATGTGTCAATGTTGTGTTGAACTACACATAATATCAAATTGCAGCTCAATACCATTATATGCTACATCACAACTGCAAAAGACATGTTTGGATTATTTTATTTCAAATGAAAGTCAAATAGGAACAGACTTGACTATTTGAATTAACTAGTCCTAATTCTGGGTATCTTTTTGTCTCATTCACTTTATCTGACTCGAAAGCAACAGCTTTTGTCTTTGGATGTCCTGTTTGTCCTGCTCAGGTTGAAGGAAGACTGCATCACTCTCTCTCCTTTCCTGTGAAACACCCAGAATGTGTGTTTTTTTTTAAAGAAATCTCCGTGCCACGGTAACCTAGTTTGTAGCTCTCAGGAGTGAACAGAGTGGACCTGTTTTACGTTTTCTGTGACTTTCAGCGGCTGAGAAGCCTTTGTGGTTTTCTAGTCCTGCAGCTGATGACCTACTCATCTCTGTAATGAGAGGGAGGCTCTTGTGCAAAGACTAGAGGTTTGTGTATTCCATTGTGAACTTTAAACCACAGTGACTTACAGGAAACTGACATCACTGATGCTCTCATGCAGCTGCTTATAGTAGGAAATCGTTCAGTGGGTTACCACAACACATAAACTCATCTAACTTAAGGGTTTCTATATTCCCCCTGTTTTAGCTCTTACACCACATGACTTAATCTCTTACTGATCCCAGGCTGTCATTAGACATAAAAGAATGCCACTGGCTGGTGACTGATAAAAAATAAATTGCTTTGACTTGCTTGGACATTTTTTAGTCTTTATTCACTTCATTTTGTTTCAAAGTTGTGACCTCATGAAGTGGTGAGGCAGTTAAAAGCAGATTTCTGATGTGTTCAAAGATTTTCCAACATCAGACATTTGAGAGTCAGTCACTGAGAAGCAAAATCACAGAAGACTGACCGTATCAAAGGCGATGGAGTCTGGTCTCACTTGGTTTGTTTCACGTAGTGAATCTTTTATTATTTAGAAAGTTCAGTAGAATAATATCTGCTGTATATCCTAACTATCCGGCTCCAGATGTGGCGTAAGTGCAGCTCAGACAGATCTCTGCACGACAAAAGTGGAAACTTATTTATTCTGCATCTTACACCTGCTTGTCTTTTGCAAAAGAGCTTTCGTAAACCGATGAAGTTATCAAAGTTAATGATCCAAAACGCAGAAAAGCAGTGCTGCACTGTCGGACTTTAATGGTCTGTGCAGATGAAAGCTAGAACAGTGTGATCTCCAGTCAGTGCGGCTCCTTGATACCTGTGTTTTCTCTTCCATCTCGGCCCGTCTGTTCCCCCACTGCTCTGTTTGCTCCAACCATCTGCGTATTTACCCATTTTTATCTCAACACAGCAGCCAACTCTGCCACCACTGTATGCAAATACATATACGACGGGCTCTGTCTCTGGTAAATAACGGCACGATTCCAAGTTTGCATAAATAACTGACGATCGGGTGTAATAACAGGGGTGAATATACAGCAGTGCAATCTGTGTTTGTTGTCTTTGCGGCTGCAACGAGAGATGATTCAAGTTTTATGCTTGACAGGTTGGTCTTTACTTGCTGTTTTAGAGATAATTAAATCTTGTCCAAAAATACATAGAGGGATATTTTAGTTTCTTTTTAAAGTGTGGTGCTGTGGAGAGGTTTTGAGCAGGCAGTATGAGTCAGCGTAAAAATCAATAAGCACATTTGTTTTAACACTTCCGTTTGTTACACTGTATTACTTTTGCATGATTTTTTTTGTTTTCTGCCATTCTCGACATCATTCTTTTGTGCCACGTGAAGGGAATTGACTTTATACAGAACATTGTCAGATATCAACATTTGTAGTCAATAGTGTTTCTTATACAATTTGTAAAATTTTAAAAAGGCAGAAATCCGCTGTTGTTGAAATAAGCATCAGTTGTTAATATCAACCCAGTTTTACTTCTGAGACCAAGACTGATATGTTAAAAATCACTAAAATCGGCCAGTATTGACATTAATGCAGATATATTATGCATGCCTAATACTTCTGAAGTGAAAGTAAAACACTATTTTAAAATTCTTTTTACGAATAAAAATCTGAAAAATGTAGTTAAAGTTGGAGAGAAGTTTATGCTCTAGAGATGCTTTTTCATATTTTTATATACTACTCTGTTCTGGTGTGTTACGCAAAAGTTATGAACTTTGACCTATTATGATTCCTTGAACAGGTTAGGTCTACATTTTTTGCACAAAATCATCTTTAGATAATGAGATTTCCGTCAGCTCATTCTGAAAGGAAGTTTTGACTTCCTTTCAGAATGAGCTGTTTCAGGGCCTCTTGTCATTTTAATCCAAATAAGCTGCTGCTGGGTGATTTGTGATGTTACATTCGGAAGTTTTTTGACACGGCTCATTTTACAGATGTCAAAAAACATTAACTTATTTCCAAAACACAGTTGGGTGGATTTTAGAAGCAGATGAGACCCAGATGTAAGTACAAAAAATGTGCAAAATGTGAGTTTTGCATAATAGATCCCCTTTAATGTTTGTGACAAAATTTAAAAAAGCTGAAGGCGCTGCACATTAGTCAGTGTTGTTTCCCCATCAATGGAAGATTTAGTAGCACTGGTTTAATTCCCGGCCTTTCTATAGGTTACAGTGCTTTCTTTTGTAATTGTGACAGGTAATTTAAGCTCGTTATTTAACTCTGAGCCTATTTAATTTTTGTAAAGTAATACAAAACCCTACCGCTCTAGCTGAAAGCAACAGCCTTTGTCTTGTTGTCTGGTACATGATGTTCTTTTGCTAAGAAGGTTCAGATTGCTTTACCTTGTCACACTCGAGCAGTAATACTTATCTTTTTTGCTGCAGCTTACGTCTTGGCAAATATCCACAAAGATAAAACTAGACACACTTGTTTGTTGGTTTCGGTGGAGTTTCTGAACACCGCTGCATTTCCAACAAAGCCAGTTTTTCCAGATGGAAGGATAATGGTGTTTCTCACTACAGGACTGCAAAGCTGTCATGCTGACCATAAAAATGCTAGAAACTAAACCGGAAAGTTTGCCGCGTCCTAAATTAGGCATGATTGTGTTTTGTGTGTGACTCTCCTTGGCAACCAGGGGTGCACTGCTAACAATATGGAGGATGAAAGTATCGAACCACGTTGCCTAACTACCAGCTGGTGTCGGTTACACCAGCTGACATGTAAGCCCTGGGAACGGAGGTGTTTTCTTTCGCCCTTTTAAAGATTTAAAGAGAACAGCTCGCAGTGCAGGGTTTAAAATGACACGGGAGGCTTCTGCCTGTTTTAACCCTGCTCACCTGAGAACAGGTAAACAAGATCCTCTCCACTCAGGCCACCATCATCATGCACGGTTTTAACCCTTGTGTCTAGAAATGGGGTCCAACTGACCCCACAGACGTAAAACTTGTATCATTTGCCTCAGTCCTCTACGTTTGCCTAAGTCCTTGAACGCACAAGGGAGGGAGGTTTACAGCAAAAAAAAAAAAAAAAAAAAATGTTCCTCTTGAGAAAACTACACGTTCACAGTTCCAAGTGAGTTCAGGAACACGGAGAAAGGGGTAGGGCACTGCGGAGAGACTAATTAGCTTGCTCCTGTTGTGGATCTATCTGGGAGCAATGTCTGACTTCTCCTCGTCTTGCTGCACACAAACCTGCAGTAATTAAAACATATCCTGGAAAAACACAAACTTTAAGTGTTTTTTTTTTTGTTTTTGTTTCCTCTTTCTGCTTTCTTCCTTCCTATTTTAAGTCTTCAGAGTTGAACCTGTCGAATCAAAGACCATTTGATCACATGTTCCTAATTTGTATCCTTTGTTTTCTCCCTGTCATTGCTGTGCTTTAGTTAAGAGACGCTATCACTGGCAAGTCACTTAGCAAAACTTGGAAAATGGCACTTTATTTGGGGGGAATGGGAAAGGGGGGAGCGAATGTAAGCCGCATAAGAAAGTGAAGTTTTTCTTTGTGTTTTCAGTAGGAACATGGGCTGAGCGCTTTGGAAGCGCATGAGAAATGAGCACTTTTTGGAGGAAAGAAAGGGGGCTGCCTCGGGAGACTCTGTAACGAGTGGTGGGGTGGGAGGGCGGAGGGGCCGTTTGACATTTTCAGTCACAGGCTGTTTCAGTTCAGAGCAGAAGTCGAATAATGGAGTGAGAGAGGAGACTAAAAACAGCAAGGAGGGTAACGATAGAGAGAGAGAGAGAGAGAGAGAGAGAGAGGAAGGATGAGAGGAGAGGCGAAAAGAAGAGCATCAGGAGGGGAGCGGGTTTGAGCTAAGCCTTACATCCCATCTGGAAGCAGATCAGCCATGCTGTCTAGTCATTCAGTCTGTATGTGTGTGTGTGTGTGTGTGTGTGTGTGTGTGCGCGTGCGTGCGTGCGTGTGTGTGTGTGAGTGGAAGGGGGGTATACTAAGCCATCGGCAGCTCCACTGAATTACAGCCAATTGTGGATAATGGCTAGTTGGAAATGTCACAACAATCATGTGTTGATTAGCATCTCCAGATACTTAGCGGTGTCTATCTGCTGTTGGGTCATTAAGCTGTAGAGCAATAAGAAGTGGACTTTGAACTTAGCGTTAGTGTGCAGTGTTGGTGCTCGGTTTGTCTTGTGCAATAAACGGAGCACACACTGGCTGCAATAAAATCATGTTAATTGTGTCAACTTTAAAGCATAATTTCAAAATCAGTGCCCTGGTTTCAAACAGAGTTGTTGTGCATTTATTGCCACCTCCTATAACCTGCTTCCTGTGTGGTGTCTGATAGGTATTTTTTCTCGAACCTACATAAAAAGACCACAGACAACGTATATGAATTTCATAGACAAAGCTTTTGCAAAAGGAGAACTTTCCATCAGCCGTTCTCAGAAAGTTCTANTCNCNTTCCACGCGAGCCCCTGTTTTATTGTCAAAGCAGAACAGCCAGAAAAAAACAACAGAGGTCGTAAAACATTTAACCTAAACAAACCAGCAACTCAGTTCCAGGTGTGATATCTGAGCCCAGTTCAGCTCTAGGTCAAACTGTCAACAAAGAGGGAGGATAAACAAGAGACAAAATACGACTGCTCACAGGCAGTTAGGAGGTGTTCTGGTTGATAAGAATTAAGGTCTGGGAAACACAGAGTTAACTGTCTCACATGAAGATGAAACAGTCAGTCGTAACCTCCAGGTCAGTTTATACACACATAAGGAAGAGAACACTTTAAACTCAAAATCACAATAATACTGATTAACATTAGACTGAATATGAACTAAAGTAATAATGATAATACCAAAAATATCTAACAGTGTCTAAGTAGGCCAGTGTGTTTGTGTTATTGTTTGCCAATGTTCAAGTATTGCTTTTAATTTCTTTACTCACTGACGAGTAATAAAATGTACATTTTCAAAAGGGGACTAATTTTCAAAAATGAGCAAAAAGCCTTAAAATAAATTAATCTTTTAATGGAGTAGCAAAATCTAAAACGAAAAAGTCTTCACTGTTTAAACAGTGGCTTCTTTTAATTATATGTAACAATTCATGATTTTCTGTTTCTACAAGATAAGGTGACATGCAGGTCAATTTCTCTTAGCCAATATTTTAAATAAAAAGATAAGAAGACAGATCTCAATTGATTTATCACAAAAAATGCCTGCAGGACAATTTCTACTAATCTTGTCCGTATCTACAGTCGGAGTAACGGATTAAATTTGAAAAGTACGAGACGCTTTAAACAAGAAGATGATCTTGTCACTTCTAATGATGATGATTGGTGGGTGAAAAATCTGCAAAGTGTACTAGATGGTTTTGTGTAATAACGTTCCAACTTAAAAGATTTATTTCAAGGTTTTTTGCACATCTTTACCATGAGCAGCAAAAATTACTGTTAACTCTATTCTTTAACTATTGAATGTCCTATGGAATATTGTGTACTATATCATGCAAAATAGTGTTCACTTGCTGAATCTTCAGTTTGTTTTCAGCAAAAATGAGTATTTGGAAGCAAGTTAACACCATGGGTTCCTCATAAATGTATATAGAATCAATCAGTCAACCAAAAAACTTTGAAGGTGCTCGAACAGTCACATCATACAACATAAAAAATGACAAAATGAATAAGTAGTATAAAATCGTGAAAGATTTATTAATCATCTAATCTTCCCCCACATTCTACTGAGTCACAACCAGTCATATTAGAAGCTGTTAATCAAATCCCAAACAGCAATACAGAGTCCAAAAAAGAAAAAGCAACAAAAAAAAACAAAAAAAATCATCAACAGACTCATCTCACCGTCTTAAATCATTTATGAGGTTGATTAACAAAGAGATGAATAGATTTTTATATTGACTGTATTTGTGTAATCATGCATCGTCTTTCTGATTTCAGTAGAATGTATTAAGAGTTCATGTGAAAGCGTGGCTGCACATTACAGGAGAATACGTTATGCAACAATGCAGCATTGGTCCGTTGGACATGTATGTTTTTGGTCTGTTTTCAAAACTGATTTGAGTTTATTGATCTTGGCAGTGACTATTAAAGTCCGCTCCTGTGTCTGGACTTTGTCCTGTTGGAGTTGAACAGATTGAAGCCTTCCTGATTCATATGATCATCAATCTTTTTAGATTAATCTACACTGCCTTAGCTCAGCAAGAGAGCAGCATGTGATTATAAAGCACGTCTCGTCTTTAATGTTTCTGCCAGTCACGACAGATTACCTCTGAATGGTTAAGCACGAACTGAGCATGTGAGGCTTTAAGTTGGCGTTCTGTCGATCACATGCTGGGCTGAGAGGCTTGAGCTTTTGCCCAAATAGTGCAAAAAAACAGGGGCAGTGTTTACACACTTCACTTCGCCGTATTAGAACTGTACGGGGTTTGAGAATCATCTGAGTTATTTCAAATCCCTTTGATGCAATAAACCTGTTTGTTTCAGCTGTACTTTTAAATGACTTACAGAAGATTTGGAGCAAGCGTCGTTGTATTCAATTTATAGATTTTCATCCCCCTCCTTTTTGGTTTTGGGTGTGAGTCTTCTTGTTGAGCTAAAATAGTCTGACCAACATAAAGCAGAGGAAAATAGTGGCCTGATGCCTTCCTTTTAAGTCGGTGCCCACTGGAAATATGCTTAAGCTGCTGTCACACTGCTTCTTATCTTGAAATGTAAGCTGCTGAATTGAGGAAAAATGTATTGTTGGTCCAAACATGAGGAAATGTAACAGATTTAGAGAGAAATCAATTCCTGTCATTTTTTTTAAAGCATATGCCACTTTTTCCATGCACTTTCATCCTGAATGGTACATGAGTATTGGGATCAGAGGTCTGGAACTACAGGTTTTTCTGTCTCATAATCAGGTACATTACGTTGGCTGAGATTTAACTCTTTTTTTTTCTGAGTGCTCCCATGTAGTCAGATAATTCTTAGTTGAATTATAACATTATCCATTTCAAGCTATTGGTTTCACATTTCATTACATGCACTAGGCATGCTGAGATGAGTGTTAGTGCAGACAGATTTTGGTATATATTTTGCAAATGCAATTCAAAGAATTTGCAAGTTGTTTCTGACCTTTGACTTAATCTAGAAATCAAATGTGAATCTCAGAACATGTTTTAGCTGCTGTGTGAGGCCACAACTCCAAAATGACTTGATCCTCTGGTGATCTGCTCATCGTGGAGACCAGCAGGAGTGACTCCTGCGCTATGGCAACCAAACAATCAGCGATGCTGCCTCTGAGCCAAGAAGTCTTCCTCTGGTCAAAGTTACACGCTTTTTAAACCTTGGGGGAGTTATTATTCATTCGGAGTAATTACTGAGCCAAAGGAAATGTCTCTCTTGAGAAAGGGAGGGAACAGAGGGCGGACTGGTGGAGTCTATTGTTCTCTTGATCCATGTTCAGACTTCAGGGAGAGATGGAGCACTTAGGAGCAGAGAGATAGTGTGTGTGCGTGTTTGTGTGTGTGTGTGTGTTGATCAGAACCTGCCCTTTCTCCCAGACATGTCTTTAAGGTCAGAATGAACAACATCAGAGTGTTATGCTGCACTCTACTGGACCCCAGCTGGGGTGTTACTTTTAACCAATGAATGCACACATATGCTCCACCCAGTCATACATAGTCTTCATAGTTCAGTGAGTTCCAGGTCATTGTTTAGTGAACAATAGCATGTTTGTGTTTGTGCAGTGGAGGAGAGGGCGTAACCACGTGCTGGATAGACGTGTGTAATTTTTTTGTAAATATGTAGCAGCACCTGGAGGAAAACATGTTTAAGAACAAGCGTGACTGCTTTAGAGTTTGCTGAATGGCTTTTTGATGATATTTCTTCCCTTGAATCAGCCAAGATGAGGCCATATCAAGTCAAAAATAAATAAATAATACTGTAATAATAAAAACCCTTTATTTTACTCCGTAGATCCATTAAAATTTATAGTTTTGCATTCTCTTGTTGCCTAAAAAGTCCACATGTTTTATCTTTTCATCTTTCCATATGATTGCTCTAAAAGTCCATTGTTACTATGACAATAAAACCACTAGACTGTTTTAAGCTTCTAAACAGTTTGAGCTTTATCTTTGATATAGTTTCGATTTTTTTTTGTCAATACAGTTTTGACACTGTTCTAGAAAACCAACACAGTATATGGTTAAAACTATCTCACAACCTTCTTGCTAAAAGTGGTGAAATAAAATATATTTGCTGTTAAATATAATCTACAGAGACTGCAAATATCAGTACTTTTATATAAGCAAACTTCTGAGGGCAGATAGGATGGCAAACCATAATCTAGCTTAGGGCACCAAAATGGCTGGAGCCGTCTCTGATCAGTGCATACATCATATGTTTGCCAGTTAAAAGAACAAAGCTGTAATCTTTGAGACTGAACCTAAAAATTTAGGAGCCATCTTTGATGCAGACCAGATTCAGGTCTAATTGTGTCAGTTTTTGAGTTCCAACATGATCAGATCTCTCTTCTCTAACAAACATTTAAGATAATTTGGGACAAGATACATGGAGAGATAAAATGGTAGTTTTAAGTCACTGTTGATGGAGAAAATCTTTCCCTTCTTCCTTGTAATATCATTCTGTCCCAGCCTTTGTGAAGAAATGCCAGAAATAACGAAATACACTTCTGACAGACTTACATTCCTTTGATATATTCATGAGCTTTGTGTTTTTGTTGGAACACTTTCCCTCTACCTCTGATGTTCCACATTGTTGTTTTCTGTTAAATTATTGCATCACTTTTGAGAATGGAAGATGATATGAGGGTTAGGAGTACTTCTGAAAATCACCTCAGAAGGGAGCCTAAGCGTCTGCAGTTCGGTGCAGCATGCAAGACGCGTGCACACATTCAGTGTAGACGCGTCCGATTGTGATTGGGTCATCAAAGATGCATGTTGATGCCATGTTCAAACAAGGTCAGGCCTTGTTGTATCCAGCGGCGACCTGCAGTTTGATTCTTTCCCCCTTCTCAGTGTCTCCACTTCTTCCTTTCCACTTACCAAACAAACCCAGGCAGCCTGATTATTTAAAATCATGTAAAGCTCCTGCCTTCCATGCAGCTTCTGTCGGTGTAGGCATGCATCCACTCTGATATCTTTATCTAGCTCTGCCCAGAGCTTCCCAAAGCTGTCAGCTCCCAGCTCAGCCCACCTCTTCTCTTTGTCGCACTGCACAGTGAGATATGAGCAGTCAAGTCACAGGGCTCATGAGAATTTTTCTTTTTTGTAATTTGAACTTGTACACAGTAAGAATTTTAACTTTATGTGGCTGTGGTCAGTCTATGTCGCATGGAAACGGAGCGCTAAAAGAAACAATCGGCGGGAAAGCTCCTCAGTGCAGGCTTCTGAACAATGGTGCTTTATGTTTGTCCAAACTTCCCGTGCAGACCAACTGTTTACAGGGAAAGAAAGGTTGTGGAACAGCATAATTGGGGTCTCATTTAAACATTTTTTGATTAACCATGGCTCCAATAGGTGGTAAATGACTATTTGTAATGAAATCTAAATGAAAAAGTATAAATATTTATACATTTATTACCTGAGCACTACGTGTGCTTCAGTGACTCAGTGATCGAGAAGGAAGGCATCATCTAGGCGTGGATCTCTTACCGGTAGAAACATTTTTCAAAAGTTACATCTCCAAAGCCATTAGAGGTAGTGTGAATCAAGCTACAAAAATTCAGAGGTACACGACCAGTCGCCATGACAGTGTGGAACGCATGGGGGCGGGAACAGTGTGTTTCCCTGGTTCAGTTAGTCAGCTATTAACCTAGCTTAAGGCTACTACACTTTACATTCAAATATGACATTTTATGCTGCCTGGATATTTTTTTAATAACCATGTGTAAGGCTCCATAATATAACACAAATATATAATCTTTTTAATATGAGAGTGTGCAGCATTCAAATATATTGGTTTTCCCGGGAAGGTTACCATGTCCACTGCTCCTGAAGGTACGGCTTTTGTGGTTCCCAAACAGAAATGCTGAGTACAATCCCTATTCTTTAGCCTCAGCTTGCAGTTTGGTTCAGAAGCAGCTTTTATTGTCGCAACAGCATCTTGTTGTTTGGACTGAACTCTCCACACAGCACAGACTGAGGTGTGATGGGAACAAATAAGATGAAATCTGGTATGACAGCATGTAGAAAATGGAGCAAAAAGCAGAAATGATAAGAAACATCAGATGTTCTGAGTGTGAGACGGTTGAGAGAAAAGTGAGAACAGATGTTGATTTGGGATGATGCCTGACTGGTCTAGATCCAGGACACATCAGGAGGTACGCTGTCCTCCTCCTTTGTATGCTCTCTAATTACTTTCCTTCTCTTCACTTGGATGACAAAAACAGCATAAAAGAAAGTTCGCATAATTTCAAGGAGCTCTCACTGGCAACATAACAAGCAAAAATTCAGGCATATTTTTGTGTGGAATATGCAGGTGAAAGCGGAGCTCTGCAGATGACTCAGACAGGGAGGATCCAAAAGTCTCTGTTTTTGTGTCGGAGTGAGGAGACGGCAACAACCCAAGTCACCGTCATTCCTTCTTCAACCATGACATGCTTGTTTATGAAGAGCCCCTACATGGTGTAACTGCTTCACCTCCCACTGCCCTCTGTATACAGCTGCAGATTCATAAAAAAAACAAACAAAAAAAAAACATCTGAGATCAGAAATTGGACACAAAATCCTGACTCTGGTAAAACTCTTACGTGCCGAAAATGATTTTTGACTGACTTTGATTTCTCAGAAGGATAAAAAGAATCAACATAACTTTATTCCATTCAGCCTTCCTGTTGCCTGCTGAAGTTTTCTTTCTCGCTCTCTGGCACCCTGAATGAATCACAGACATGTCTCAACATTCAACACCTTTTTGCCTGCTGTGACTTCATTTTAAATTAGGGCTGCAACTGATGGTTATTTTAGTAATTGATTTATTTTGATGATTAATCAATTAATTGGACCATTCTACTGATTTTGCATTTAAACATTTGAGCCCTTTTATACAAAATTAGAAATAGACTGAAAGATGCAAATAAACAAATGATTAAACACATATTTAAGAGAAGAAATAAAAATTTTTGTGCTTAAGCAACAAAATAGCACCCCCTTAGTGAAATTGAACCAGATGAAGCTAAATGCCACATGAAGAGCTTTGGGTACATCTAAATGGGTTTTTGTTCTAATTATACAATTTTGGCTTAATTACTACTCTGGAAAGTTTTGAACAGTTGTTTTTCAGCAGCCATTTTTGAAGCTGTATATTCCAGTCAGCAATTAATCGGGTATTAAGTTAGTTGGCGATTAGAGAGAGGCACCAGCCCCTGCGATCCTGCAAGGATAAGCAAGCATAAAGATTGGATGCTTTTTTTCCCCCTTTGATGTCATGAGAAACAAAAACCTCAAGTATCCTTTCACATTCATGCTGACAAAGGTTTATCAAAAAAAGATTTCTGGAGGTCTTTTTCTTGCTTGTTTTTGTGTGTCTGCTCCCTCCCTCTCTGGTCCTCGCTGCTTGTGTTTCCACATCATCTGTCATCCACTGGCTCTGGCTGTGGGGGAGTGGGATCAGGAGCAGGGTCAGAGGAGACGCCAGAGCATATGTCCTTTTCTTGATCCCTTTATGTAACAGGTTTTGTGAGAGAGGAAGTTCTAATATGTGTGGGTCATAAGCTAAGGCTAATTGGCAGCAAGCGACTAGGCCTTTCGAGGACGGGAAAGAGTTAGCCAGGAGGACAGGAGCCAACATTTTCACAATAAAATTGATTATAAAGTTAAGTTGATGTAAATAACAATATTTTGTAATGTAAAATAATATAGGCTGTTGTAAATAGTTTCAGAACTTTTTCCCAACTTTAATGTGGAAGAGATTCTGTACATTTCAACCGAAAAGAAAAAAAATAAATAAATTGGGGATAAAATGTGAAAATGGTGCAATAACCTGGGTACATAGATGTGGAGTTTGGCATATTTTCCACTGTACCAAAAGTTCTCCGAATTTTTATGAAATTGTCAGGATTCTCTTCTCTTCCGATTTTAGGCTCTTCAGATTTTACTTCTATTGTCCAGAATTATATTGGCCTTGAGAAAAACACAGATTCCATCCAAAGAAAAATATTCATTGAGTGCTTTGGGAATGATGTTCAGCAAGTGAAAATCATTCATCACAAATACTTTTATGGGACAAAAATGTGAAGAATTGGTTGCTTATTTGTTTGTTTCTCATGCTTCTGCACAGCTTTTAGGAAACTTTTGCTTTGATGTTTTTTTCGCAAATTAATAATCCACAGATGGACAGTACTGGCAATTGCTGTTACATGTAGAACACAAATCTAAGTTTGCAATGCATTCCTGCAATTTCTTCATTGTAGTTGACATCCTCCTTACCTTTTTGTCATATTTGGAGGTGAATCAGAACTTTTTTTATCCTTCTCCTGACTGTTACTGTTGTATACTGCCAAGAATCACTTATGTTAAGGGATGCAAATGATCAAATCTTATAAAAATCCTAATTTGAACCACTGAGTTTTGCTTCAGGTAACTGGACTGAGGAAGACTGAATGGAGAAACTGATTTCAAAAGTCCTTCAGGGTAGTATTAGGTCAATGTGACAAATGTGGAACAATTATCAGTAAAAAAGTTGTTGCAAAAATCTTTCTGTACACGCAGCTCACATAAGATTAAAAAATAAATAAATTGTAACATCTGGTCTGTCATGGATTCACTGTCTGTGTGGAGGATTTGCATATTATTCTGAATGAATAAATGAAGGTAAGACACATTTTTCCTGAACTCTAGTTCTCTACCCTGGAATTGCAGGGTAGGATGCTTATGTTACGTAAACTCTGGAGCATTTAGCAGTCTTCATTGTCACAGCAGAAAATTCAGTTGATTCCATGGAGGTTTAATTACTTGAACCGTGCAACTGTCCTGGAGCAACAACATTCTTACAGGGAGTCTTAACAGAGCTGAAACTAACTATAAGAAAGGCAGAAAGAAGGAGGTTTTAAATCACTATCAGCCCAGTTTTTAGACGTTAAGCTAATCTATTATAGATAAATAAATGTAAGAATCAGTGTTACTAACCCTAGAAACATGGACATTCAAGCAGGTTAAGACTAATTAAATTAAATGTATTTTGTAGGGTACACACAGTCACTGACTTGAAAAATGTAAACCTTTGGTCTACTTTTACTTCTAAAATCAACAACAGCTGTACAAATTGTGAAATTCACTTACTATCTGAGAATAGATACTTATGTTGCAACTCTAATTCTTTTCTTATAAAGTTAATCCTGCTTTGGCTCATACAGTACTTAGATTAATATCTGCAGGTCGCAGCCAGCGAAGCATACGAATGAAGGATTTGTGTATTCAGGTGGTTAAAAGGATAGTCACCGTGAGTGATGAAGTGTGTGAGCGTACCCAACCAGATTTGGTTTGGATTAGACGACGTTCCTTCAAGATGCTGGCTTTAAGCCGTTTTCACAGGCTGCGGAGGCACAATCTGTTCAACATCGTTCTGCGTTCCTGCTAATCATCTGGTCCGCTTCAAAGTAACTTAACCTTAAATAACCTTAAATAGTGCTTACATTATTTTCTTTCTTTATACGTACTGTATCTTGTATTTAAAGGAAAACTATATCCCCAAAGTAGGATCTGACTTTGCTTCACGTGGGCCGATTATTACCGTTTTGTGTTGCGTAATACCATTCTTCAAGTCATTTTAACATGACATTTCACCTGTAATATTAGCATTGACATTTTCATGATGTGTGAAGACTTCTATTTTCTTGGACGTACTCGGTGTGAGTCACTTCCTGTTCTGCTGTTGCTCTTCATTTCTTCTGCCCACCTTGTCTTTATCTCTCACCCCGGCTGTCTAACTATCTATACATTCCCATGTCCCTTCTGCCCATGCAAACATCCATAATCCGCACTTTGTCTGACACCCTGAATCAAATCGATTGAACATTTTTTCCCCACCACAGCTTCCTGCACCTTGGGCCTGTCTTCCACACTCGAATCGATGCAACATCATAATCCTCCCCTTTTCCTTCTGTCTTTCTCCCCCTAACCCTTCCTGATGTGGCAGCGGCACCTCTTCCACACATCTCTGTCTATCCCGAAGCATCTGCGCTTTTTTTATTGCAGGCGAGTGAGTCTCTTCTGACAAAGGCCAGATCGATATTTTCCGAGCCACGTGCGGTTCTGGGCAGCATCGATCTAGGCAGTGTTCAAACAGTGCTACTTATTGAGATGTGATTACATGCTAAATGGAGCTGTTCATAATGAACCGTTTAGACTTGCATTAGGCCACTGTCATGTGCAAATGCTACATCAAGGTGGGACACCCTATGTTCTTAGGGGGTTAAAAGAGGTGCTGAATAAAAGTTTACGAATGATGCCGATTCTAGTCTTGATTGGATTGAGTGAGATACAAGATGTGCATCAACTTCAGACTGGTTCCTGGCTCCTGATTAATAGTGATGCGACAGTCAATTGGCCTGTGATGGATTATTCCCTGATTGGCTGCCTGGTGATCAGAAAATTGGAAGGATTCTTTGATACCAGTGTTTTCTGAGGATTTAAAATGGGCCAACATTTCTAGACACTATGTCTAGAAATTTTGCAGTCAAGTTATAACAGTGACTGCTTGGGTTGCAGAAGAACCAAAAAGACTTACACCAGTGGATTATTGCCCCATAAGATCCTGTGAAACTACCTGAACTGATTGAAGTTGTTAAGCTGAGCTAATATAGAGTAAATATGGCCGTATGGTTTAGTTGTCCATGACTGGCAATATTTTCTGTCAGTCTGATTTCTTTTATGTTCGCAATGGAAAACCTTCAGTTGCCTTCTTTCAGCCAGCTGGCTGCCAGTGTGCTGCAATAGGTTGGGGAGGGGCCGGCCAGTGTTCCTCTATTCTCCATATGTCCTGAGAAACTTATGTGTTGAAAGTTTTAGCTGTTCTAAAACCATAATTTAATCAACAATATTCAGTACTACCAATATTTACAATATTCAAGATAGACATAAAGGAAGTTCACTGTGCCACTGTCATTGTGTATTCTTCCCTCTCTTTACTGATTCAGGTCCGGAGACACCATGACCCATTTTACAAGCAGCTTTCTATCCTTTATTCATTAGTGCACAGAAAGTAAAAAAGGCACAAGCACACAACAGGTTGGCTGATTTCTTTGGCTTTGGAGCTTTCCACCACCCCCATTTACTCAATCAGCCTCTTCATTCTTTGTCACCATTTGCCGCCCTTTCTTACTAGCCTTTAAATTTCTTCCTGTCTTGGGATATTCTATTGCCTTTCCAGGCAGGTCTGTGTGTCTCTGAAATTCCCTGAACTACTCCGTTGACCTGTTTTAGATGCATCCCCATACTCACCTGATAACCTATCTTTCTCAATCCCCCCTGGCTTCCACCTGATGTATTCTTCACCAGCAATTGTATGAAAATCCAGGACATCCATGGCAAATCTGTCGATATCTTCCACTGTATGGGAAGTCTCGTTAAAATAGAAGCTAAATATAACAAAGTTGACCTGAATTTTATCAACATTTCTTCTTTTGTTTGTGAAATCTGTGCTCTTTAACCTTGATGCTTATGGACCATTCTGCAGATGGAAAATTGCTCGTAACATTTAAGGCATTAGGCGAAGATCAATACTCTTACAACAACCCCTTTCAGGCCTCGGTAAACAACTCCAATGTCAAATCAATCTTTGAATGGCTCTCCAGAGAACCTCCATTTCATTTTTGCCCTTTCCATGCTTCCAGAAAGTATAAACAATGTAATTTTCTTCTATTATTTGTGTTTCAAGGATATATGCTGGTCAAATCAATAGAAGCATTAAAAGTGTTTGTTTTTTCATTAGGTTATTATTCTGAGTTGTTCATAGAGTTCCTTGTATGACGCAACGCAGTAAAATTGAGATTCAGAACAATGTCTTTATGGCATTATTCAGTTAAAAATTAATATAAGTATAATTTATTAATGTAAAATCATGTTTGTGTTGCAGAAGTAGTGTTAGTAACAAACACAGGAGCAATAATTTATGTCCCCATTCCTCATTTCCAGGTTGTAGATGCGTGGTTTAGGATTTCTGAAACAATTCCTCCTTTTCCTTTCCTTTTCCTACAGCTGCTGATTAAAAATTTTGTTGAATCTCTGTGGAATGTATTTTGTAGTTTCTGTTAACTTGACTTGCAAGCATAAGGATGATGTACCATAAGGGACTGTACAGCCCTCTGAGAAAGAAGCATTGTGCATTTTTGGGCTGCATAAACAGATTTAATTTGAAATTAGTGAAGATATATGAAATCCAGAGTAGATAGGAGGATTCACCTGGGATTCACTCTGTAAATTTTGAACGTTACATACCTTTGAAGAGGAAGGTTGTTTTCATTCAATGGACTGAAGAAACACAATATTTCCCATCTTCACTAGTGCAAAAAACATATTTGCTGCAGAAACACACTGTAGCAGCATTAATGTGGTAAACATAACACCTCCTAACTTGACAACGCATTTTCACTGAAAGCTTGATGTATGATCATTGACGGTGACAGAACCTGAAAGTTGTTACCTTAGCTGTCTTTTCCTTCCTGACTGTCAGGAACTGTTGTTTTTGTTTATCTCAAAGAAACATGGTTGGTTCCACATAAGGAGGGCCTGACCGTCCTGCTGCCATTTCCTTATTGGTCTTCACTGATGAGTTTATGCTCACTGCTTTGTGGAGACGCACCAATCAGAATTTTGTGGCCGATTTCTGATGACTATTTTTGGCCTGCCAATAATGATATTTTCTGACTCCTCTTTAAGAACTTCAATTACAGGAACACAAATGGACGCTATTATAAATGGCTATGTATTTTTTCACATTCATGCTTTGAGTCCTGAGAAAAAAGATAATAAATGTGAGGTAAGTGGGATTTACATATAGTGGCATAGATAACACCATTCAGAG